>NW_027136131.1:0-145935 GCF_039906515.1 Pseudorca crassidens
CTGGGTAGTTGAAACCCGTGGAATGGGTACCATGCAATATGACTTCAAAGGGTCTTCATTTGCTCACCGAACCTCTCCAATCCTATCACTGCTGCGTTTATGCCCCTGTACACATGCTTGATTCTCTTTCGGAGACATAGCAATCCATAGGTTTTAAGATACTTACTAGTCAGGTACATTCTTAGGCGTTTAATATGCGGTGTTGAGTCCATTTCGTTGAGCAAGGAGTAGCTCTTGTCTATTCCATATTTGGCTTAAGGAACTTTATCTGTGCTCATTTCAATCTCTGGTTTTATGCAGCACCCCAACTCACCTTTCCCCTTAAGCAAGCATAAGTTGGTTTTCTAAATTTGAGACCCTGTTCTGTTCTGTAATTCAGTTCCTGTGTAGCCAAGTTTACATTCCGTGTATTACTGATATCTTATGATGTTTCTTTTTCTGTGTGACTTATTTCAGTTAGAATCATCATACCTGAATCCACTCATTGTGCTGCTAAGGGCCTGATGACATAGATTTCATTGCTGAGTGATATTGCTTTGTAAGTAAATACCACAACTTCTTTATCCATTTTTCACTTTCTGCGATGTTGAACTTGTACTGTAAACGAGGTTCTTGTAAACAGAGGCGTCCCAATGTTTGGGGTGGCTGTGTCTTTTTGATTTTAATTTCCCTAAGCTATAGGACCATAAGTGGAAGTGCCCTAGGCTCTGTTGCTTTGTTTTTTAGATGTTTCAGGAAACACCATACACTTCTCCCGAGTGTCTGTTGGCAATTTACATCCCGCCCATCAGCATAACAAGGCTCCCAGTTCTCCATGGCCTGTCCTGTCTTTCTGGATTTTACACTTTTTTCAGATGGCCCTTTTGACCGGGGGGAAGTGAGACTTCATTGTAGTGCAGATTTCCTTTGCAAGCTTGCTTGGTTGGCCAAAAAGGGCGTATGCGTTTTTTCCTGAATATATTCAGGAAAAAACGCATACGCCCTTTTTGGCCAAGTGCATCATTGTGGACGTTCTGCCTCTTTTCCTATGCTTTCAATGCAATTCCAGTCTACCTCCTGAAATCGGTTTCCTGCAATTCTGCCCCGCTTTCAAGTCCTCTTGGCAGCCTTACTTCAGTATATTTTTGGACGATTGCTGTCATTTATACCTCTGCAGGTTTGTGAATTACAGTGCCCCTGAGCTCCTTTCTTCAACTCGCTTTCTTTTGAGCTGGCCGCAACACCGCAGGATGGCTTCAGGCCCTAATCTGGTTCCGGCACGGCACGCTGAGCCTTTGGTTAATTCCTCTTCCTGGTGGGAAATGAGAGTTAAATTTGCCCGTCCAGACACCTCCAGCTAGTCTCTCATTGGTTCTCGCTATTCCTGTTCATCTTCCGCAGAAATTGCAAACTGGGCCAAACAGGAGGTTAAAGGGACTGACTCTCCAAGTCGGGAGGGTGTTAGTAAAGTGTCTGGAATGTTGCACCCGAGTACCAGGGTACGAAAACTGAGACATATTTGAACACGTCTCCCGATCACATGGTTGATCATACTCTAGGTTCCACATGCATGTTTTAGCTGAAGGAAGAATACCTTAAACCTGGGTAGTTGAAACCCGTGGAATGGGTACCATGCAATATGACTTCAAAGGGTCTTCATTTGCTCACCGAACCTCTCCAATCCTATCACTGCTGCGTTTATGCCCCTGTACACATGCTTGATTCTCTTTCGGAGACATAGCAATCCATAGGTTTTAAGATACTTACTAGTCAGGTACATTCTTAGGCATTTAATATGCGGTGTTGAGTCCATTTCGTTGAGCAAGGAGTAGCTCTTGTCTATTCCATATTTGGCTTAAGGAACTTTATCTGTGCTCATTTCAATCTCTGGTTTTATGCAGCACCCCAACTCACCTTTACCCTTAAGCAAGCATAAGTTGGTTTTCTAAATTTGAGACCCTGTTCTGTTCTGTAATTCAGTTCCTGTGTAGCCAAGTTTACATTCCGTGTATTACTGATATCTTATGATGTTTCTTTTTCTGTGTGACTTATTTCAGTTAGAATCATCATACCTGAATCCACTCATTGTGCTGCTAAGGGCCTGATGACATAGATTTCATTGCTGAGTGATATTGCTTTGTAAGTAAATACCACAACTTCTTTATCCATTTTTCACTTTCTGCGATGTTGAACTTGTACTGTAAACGAGGTTCTTGTAAACAGAGGCGTCCCAATGTTTGGGGTGGCTGTGTCTTTTTGATTTTAATTTCCCTAAGCTATAGGACCATAAGTGGAAGTGCCCTAGGCTCTGTTGCTTTGTTTTTTAGATGTTTCAGGAAACACCATACACTTCTCCCGAGTGTCTGTTGGCAATTTACATCCCGCCCATCAGCATAACAAGGCTCCCAGTTCTCCATGGCCTGTCCTGCCTTTCTGGATTTTACACTTTTTTCAGATGGCCCTTTTGACCGGGGGGAAGTGAGACTTCATTGTAGTGCAGATTTCCTTTGCAAGCTTGCTTGGTTGGCCAAAAAGGGCGTATGCGTTTTTTCCTGAATATATTCAGGAAAAAACGCATACGCCCTTTTTGGCCAAGTGCATCATTGTGGACGTTCTGCCTCTTTTCCTATGCTTTCAATGCAATTCCAGTCTACCTCCTGAAATCGGTTTCCTGCAATTCTGCCCCGCTTTCAAGTCCTCTTGGCAGCCTTACTTCAGTATATTTTTGGACGATAGCTGTCATTTATAACTCTGCAGATTTGTGAATTACAGTGCCCCTGAGCTCCTTTCTTCAACTCGCTTTCTTTTGAGCTGGCCGCAACACCGCAGGATGGCTTCAGGCCCTAATCTGGTTCCGGCACGGCACGCTGAGCCTTTGGTTAATTCCTCTTCCTGGTGGGAAATGAGAGTTAAATTTGCCCGTCCAGACACCTCCAGCTAGTCTCTCATTGGTTCTCGCTATTCCTGTTCATCTTCCGCAGAAATTGCAAACTGGGCCAAACAGGAGGTTAAAGGGACTGACTCTCCAAGTCGGGAGGGTGTTAGTAAAGCGTCTGGAATGTTGCACCCGAGTACCAGGGTACGAAAACTGAGACATATTTGAACACGTCTCCCGATCACATGGTTGATCATACTCTAGGTTCCACATGCATGTTTTACCTGAAGGAAGAATACCTTAAACCTGGGTAGTTGAAACCCGTGGAATGGGTACCATGCAATATGACTTCAAAGGGTCTTCATTTGCTCACCGAACCTCTCCAATCCTATCACTGCTGTGTTTATGCCCCTGTACACATGCTTGATTCTCTTTCGGAGACATAGCAATCCATAGGTTTTAAGATACTTACTAGTCAGGTACATTCTTAGGCGTTTAATATGCGGTGTTGAGTCCATTTCTTTGAGCAAGGAGTAGCTCTTGTCTATTCCATATTTGGCTTAAGGAACTTTATCTGTGCTCATTTCAATCTCTGGTTTTATGCAGCACCCCAACTCACCTTTCCCCTTAAGCAAGCATAAGTTGGTTTTCTAAATTTGAGACCCTGTTCTGTTCTGTAATTCAGTTCCTGTGTAGCCAAGTTTACATTCCGTGTATTACTGATATCTTATGATGTTTCTTTTTCTGTGTGACTTATTTCAGTTAGAATCATCATACCTGAATCCACTCATTGTGCTGCTAAGGGCCTGATGACATAGATTTCATTGCTGAGTGATATTGCTTTGTAAGTAAATACCACAACTTCTTTATCCATTTTTCACTTTCTGCGATGTTGAACTTGTACTGTAAACGAGGTTCTTGTAAACAGAGGCGTCCCAATGTTTGGGGTGGCTGTGTCTTTTTGATTTTAATTTCCCTAAGCTATAGGACCATAAGTGGAAGTGCCCTAGGCTCTGTTGCTTTGTTTTTTAGATGTTTCAGGAAACACCATACACTTCTCCCGAGTGTCTGTTGGCAATTTACATCCCGCCCATCAGCATAACAAGGCTCCCAGTTCTCCATGGCCTGTCCTGCCTTTCTGGATTTTACACTTTTTTCAGATGGCCCTTTTGACCGGGGGGAAGTGAGACTTCATTGTAGTGCAGATTTCCTTTGCAAGCTTGCTTGGTTGGCCAAAAAGGGCGTATGCGTTTTTTCCTGAATATATTCAGGAAAAAACGCATACGCCCTTTTTGGCCAAGTGCATCATTGTGGACGTTCTGCCTCTTTTCCTATGCTTTCAATGCAATTCCAGTCTACCTCCTGAAATCGGTTTCCTGCAATTCTGCCCCGCTTTCAAGTCCTCTTGGCAGCCTTACTTCAGTATATTTTTGGACGATTGCTGTCATTTATAACTCTGCAGGTTTGTGAATTACAGTGCCCCTGAGCTCCTTTCTTCAACTCGCTTTCTTTTGAGCTGGCCGCAACACCGCAGGATGGCTTCAGGCCCTAATCTGGTTCCGGCACGGCACGCTGAGCCTTTGGTTAATTCCTCTTCCTGGTGGGAAATGAGAGTTAAATTTGCCCGTCCAGACACCTCCAGCTAGTCTCTCATTGGTTCTCGCTATTCCTGTTCATCTTCCGCAGAAATTGCAAACTGGGCCAAACAGGAGGTTAAAGGGACTGACTCTCCAAGTCGGGAGGGTGTTAGTAAAGCGTCTGGAATGTTGCACCCGAGTACCAGGGTACGAAAACTGAGACATATTTGAACACGTCTCCCGATCACATGGTTGATCATACTCTAGGTTCCACATGCATGTTTTAGCTGAAGGAAGAATACCTTAAACCTGGGTAGTTGAAACCCGTGGAATGGGTACCATGCAATATGACTTCAAAGGGTCTTCATTTGCTCACCGAACCTCTCCAATCCTATCACTGCTGCGTTTATGCCCCTGTACACATGCTTGATTCTCTTTCGGAGACATAGCAATCCATAGGTTTTAAGATACTTACTAGTCAGGTACATTCTTAGGCGTTTAATATGCGGTGTTGAGTCCATTTCTTTGAGCAAGGAGTAGCTCTTGTCTATTCCATATTTGGCTTAAGGAACTTTATCTGTGCTCATTTCAATCTCTGGTTTTATGCAGCACCCCAACTCACCTTTCCCCTTAAGCAAGCATAAGTTGGTTTTCTAAATTTGAGACCCTGTTCTGTTCTGTAATTCAGTTCCTGTGTAGCCAAGTTTACATTCCGTGTATTACTGATATCTTATGATGTTTCTTTTTCTGTGTGACTTATTTCAGTTAGAATCATCATACCTGAATCCACTCATTGTGCTGCTAAGGGCCTGATGACATAGATTTCATTGCTGAGTGATATTGCTTTGTAAGTAAATACCACAACTTCTTTATCCATTTTTCACTTTCTGCGATGTTGAACTTGTACTGTAAACGAGGTTCTTGTAAACAGAGGCGTCCCAATGTTTGGGGTGGCTGTGTCTTTTTGATTTTAATTTCCCTAAGCTATAGGACCATAAGTGGAAGTGCCCTAGGCTCTGTTGCTTTGTTTTTTAGATGTTTCAGGAAACACCATACACTTCTCCCGAGTGTCTGTTGGCAATTTACATCCCGCCCATCAGCATAACAAGGCTCCCAGTTCTCCATGGCCTGTCCTGCCTTTCTGGATTTTACACTTTTTTCAGATGGCCCTTTTGACCGGGGGGAAGTGAGACTTCATTGTAGTGCAGATTTCCTTTGCAAGCTTGCTTGGTTGGCCAAAAAGGGCGTATGCGTTTTTTCCTGAATATATTCAGGAAAAAACGCATACGCCCTTTTTGGCCAAGTGCATCATTGTGGACGTTCTGCCTCTTTTCCTATGCTTTCAATGCAATTCCAGTCTACCTCCTGAAATCGGTTTCCTGCAATTCTGCCCCGCTTTCAAGTCCTCTTGGCAGCCTTACTTCAGTATATTTTTGGACGATTGCTGTCATTTATAACTCTGCAGGTTTGTGAATTACAGTGCCCCTGAGCTCCTTTCTTCAACTCGCTTTCTTTTGAGCTGGCCGCAACACCGCAGGATGGCTTCAGGCCCTAATCTGGTTCCGGCACGGCACACTGAGCCTTTGGTTAATTCCTCTTCCTGGTGGGAAATGAGAGTTAAATTTGCCCGTCCAGACACCTCCAGCTAGTCTCTCATTGGTTCTCGCTATTCCTGTTCATCTTCCGCAGAAATTGCAAACTGGGCCAAACAGGAGGTTAAAGGGACTGACTCTCCAAGTCGGGAGGGTGTTAGTAAAGCGTCTGGAATGTTGCACCCGAGTACCAGGGTACGAAAACTGAGACATATTTGAACACGTCTCCCGATCACATGGTTGATCATACTCTAGGTTCCACATGCATGTTTTAGCTGAAGGAAGAATACCTTAAACCTGGGTAGTTGAAACCCGTGGAATGGGTACCATGCAATATGACTTCAAAGGGTCTTCATTTGCTCACCGAACCTCTCCAATCCTATCACTGCTGCGTTTATGCCCCTGTACACATGCTTGATTCTCTTTCGGAGACATAGCAATCCATAGGTTTTAAGATACTTACTAGTCAGGTACATTCTTAGGCATTTAATATGCGGTGTTGAGTCCATTTCGTTGAGCAAGGAGTAGCTCTTGTCTATTCCATATTTGGCTTAAGGAACTTTATCTGTGCTCATTTCAATCTCTGGTTTTATGCAGCACCCCAACTCACCTTTACCCTTAAGCAACCATAAGTTGGTTTTCTAAATTTGAGACCCTGTTCTGTTCTGTAATTCAGTTCCTGTGTAGCCAAGTTTACATTCCGTGTATTACTGATATCTTATGATGTTTCTTTTTCTGTGTGACTTATTTCAGTTAGAATCATCATACCTGAATCCACTCATTGTGCTGCTAAGGGCCTGATGACATAGATTTCATTGCTGAGTGATATTGCTTTGTAAGTAAATACCACAACTTCTTTATCCATTTTTCACTTTCTGCGATGTTGAACTTGTACTGTAAATGAGGTTCTTGTAAACAGAGGCGTCCCAATGTTTGGGGTGGCTGTGTCTTTTTGATTTTAATTTCCCTAAGCTATAGGACCATAAGTGGAAGTGCCCTAGGCTCTGTTGCTTTGTTTTTTAGATGTTTCAGGAAACACCATACACTTCTCCCGAGTGTCTGTTGGCAATTTACATCCCGCCCATCAGCATAACAAGGCTCCCAGTTCTCCATGGCCTGTCCTGCCTTTCTGGATTTTACACTTTTTTCAGATGGCCCTTTTGACCGGGGGGAAGTGAGACTTCATTGTAGTGCAGATTTCCTTTGCAAGCTTGCTTGGTTGGCCAAAAAGGGCGTATGCGTTTTTTCCTGAATATATTCAGGAAAAAACGCATACGCCCTTTTTGGCCAAGTGCATCATTGTGGACGTTCTGCCTCTTTTCCTATGCTTTCAATGCAATTCCAGTCTACCTCCTGAAATCGGTTTCCTGCAATTCTGCCCCGCTTTCAAGTCCTCTTGGCAGCCTTACTTCAGTATATTTTTGGACGATAGCTGTCATTTATAACTCTGCAGGTTTGTGAATTACAGTGCCCCTGAGCTCCTTTCTTCAACTCGCTTTCTTTTGAGCTGGCCGCAACACCGCAGGATGGCTTCAGGCCCTAATCTGGTTCCGGCACGGCACGCTGAGCCTTTGGTTAATTCCTCTTCCTGGTGGGAAATGAGAGTTAAATTTGCCCGTCCAGACACCTCCAGCTAGTCTCTCATTGGTTCTCCCTATTCCTGTTCATCTTCCGCAGAAATTGCAAACTGGGCCAAACAGGAGGTTAAAGGGACTGACTCTCCAAGTCGGGAGGGTGTTAGTAAAGCGTCTGGAATGTTGCACCCGAGTACCAGGGTACGAAAACTGAGACATATTTGAACACGTCTCCCGATCACATGGTTGATCATACTCTAGGTTCCACATGCATGTTTTACCTGAAGGAAGAATACCTTAAACCTGGGTAGTTGAAACCCGTGGAATGGGTACCATGCAATATGACTTCAAAGGGTCTTCATTTGCTCACCGAACCTCTCCAATCCTATCACTGCTGTGTTTATGCCCCTGTACACATGCTTGATTCTCTTTCGGAGACATAGCAATCCATAGGTTTTAAGATACTTACTAGTCAGGTACATTCTTAGGCGTTTAATATGCGGTGTTGAGTCCATTTCTTTGAGCAAGGAGTAGCTCTTGTCTATTCCATATTTGGCTTAAGGAACTTTATCTGTGCTCATTTCAATCTCTGGTTTTATGCAGCACCCCAACTCACCTTTCCCCTTAAGCAAGCATAAGTTGGTTTTCTAAATTTGAGACCCTGTTCTGTTCTGTAATTCAGTTCCTGTGTAGCCAAGTTTACATTCCGTGTATTACTGATATCTTATGATGTTTCTTTTTCTGTGTGACTTATTTCAGTTAGAATCATCATACCTGAATCCACTCATTGTGCTGCTAAGGGCCTGATGACATAGATTTCATTGCTGAGTGATATTGCTTTGTAAGTAAATACCACAACTTCTTTATCCATTTTTCACTTTCTGCGATGTTGAACTTGTACTGTAAACGAGGTTCTTGTAAACAGAGGCGTCCCAATGTTTGGGGTGGCTGTGTCTTTTTGATTTTAATTTCCCTAAGCTATAGGACCATAAGTGGAAGTGCCCTAGGCTCTGTTGCTTTGTTTTTTAGATGTTTCAGGAAACACCATACACTTCTCCCGAGTGTCTGTTGGCAATTTACATCCCGCCCATCAGCATAACAAGGCTCCCAGTTCTCCATGGCCTGTCCTGCCTTTCTGGATTTTACACTTTTTTCAGATGGCCCTTTTGACCGGGGGGAAGTGAGACTTCATTGTAGTGCAGATTTCCTTTGCAAGCTTGCTTGGTTGGCCAAAAAGGGCGTATGCGTTTTTTCCTGAATATATTCAGGAAAAAACGCATACGCCCTTTTTGGCCAAGTGCATCATTGTGGACGTTCTGCCTCTTTTCCTATGCTTTCAATGCAATTCCAGTCTACCTCCTGAAATCGGTTTCCTGCAATTCTGCCCCGCTTTCAAGTCCTCTTGGCAGCCTTACTTCAGTATATTTTTGGACGATAGCTGTCATTTATAACTCTGCAGGTTTGTGAATTACAGTGCCCCTGAGCTCCTTTCTTCAACTCGCTTTCTTTTGAGCTGGCCGCAACACCGCAGGATGGCTTCAGGCCCTAATCTGGTTCCGGCACGGCACGCTGAGCCTTTGGTTAATTCCTCTTCCTGGTGGGAAATGAGAGTTAAATTTGCCCGTCCAGACACCTCCAGCTAGTCTCTCATTGGTTCTCGCTATTCTTGTTCATCTTCCGCAGAAATTGCAAACTGGGCCAAACAGGAGGTTAAAGGGACTGACTCTCCAAGTCGGGAGGGTGTTAGTAAAGCGTCTGGAATGTTGCACCCGAGTACCAGGGTACGAAAACTGAGACATATTTGAACACGTCTCCCGATCACATGGTTGATCATACTCTAGGTTCCACATGCATGTTTTAGCTGAAGGAAGAATACCTTAAACCTGGGTAGTTGAAACCCGTGGAATGGGTACCATGCAATATGACTTCAAAGGGTCTTCATTTGCTCACCGAACCTCTCCAATCCTATCACTGCTGCGTTTATGCCCCTGTACACATGCTTGATTCTCTTTCGGAGACATAGCAATCCATAGGTTTTAAGATACTTACTAGTCAGGTACATTCTTAGGCATTTAATATGCGGTGTTGAGTCCATTTCGTTGAGCAAGGAGTAGCTCTTGTCTATTCCATATTTGGCTTAAGGAACTTTATCTGTGCTCATTTCAATCTCTGGTTTTATGCAGCACCCCAACTCACCTTTACCCTTAAGCAAGCATAAGTTGGTTTTCTAAATTTGAGACCCTGTTCTGTTCTGTAATTCAGTTCCTGTGTAGCCAAGTTTACATTCCGTGTATTACTGATATCTTATGATGTTTCTTTTTCTGTGTGACTTATTTCAGTTAGAATCATCATACCTGAATCCACTCATTGTGCTGCTAAGGGCCTGATGACATAGATTTCATTGCTGAGTGATATTGCTTTGTAAGTAAATACCACAACTTCTTTATCCATTTTTCACTTTCTGCGATGTTGAACTTGTACTGTAAATGAGGTTCTTGTAAACAGAGGCGTCCCAAACTTTGGGGTGGCTGTGTCTTTTTGATTTTAATTTCCCTAAGCTATAGGACCATAAGTGGAAGTGCCCTAGGCTCTGTTGCTTTGTTTTTTAGATGTTTCAGGAAACACCATACACTTCTCCCGAGTGTCTGTTGGCAATTTACATCCCGCCCATCAGCATAACAAGGCTCCCAGTTCTCCATGGCCTGTCCTGTCTTTCTGGATTTTACACTTTTTTCAGATGGCCCTTTTGACCGGGGGGAAGTGAGACTTCATTGTAGTGCAGATTTCCTTTGCAAGCTTGCTTGGTTGGCCAAAAAGGGCGTATGCGTTTTTTCCTGAATATATTCAGGAAAAAACGCATACGCCCTTTTTGGCCAAGTGCATCATTGTGGACGTTCTGCCTCTTTTCCTATGCTTTCAATGCAATTCCAGTCTACCTCCTGAAATCGGTTTCCTGCAATTCTGCCCCGCTTTCAAGTCCTCTTGGCAGCCTTACTTCAGTATATTTTTGGACGATAGCTGTCATTTATAACTCTGCAGGTTTGTGAATTACAGTGCCCCTGAGCTCCTTTCTTCAACTCGCTTTCTTTTGAGCTGGCCGCAACACCGCAGGATGGCTTCAGGCCCTAATCTGGTTCCGGCACGGCACGCTGAGCCTTTGGTTAATTCCTCTTCCTCGTGGGAAATGAGAGTTAAATTTGCCCGTCCAGACACCTCCAGCTAGTCTCTCATTGGTTCTCGCTATTCCTGTTCATCTTCCGCAGAAATTGCAAACTGGGCCAAACAGGAGGTTAAAGGGACTGACTCTCCAAGTCGGGAGGGTGTTAGTAAAGCGTCTGGAATGTTGCACCCGAGTACCAGGGTACGAAAACTGAGACATATTTGAACACGTCTCCCGATCACATGGTTGATCATACTCTAGGTTCCACATGCATGTTTTAGCTGAAGGAAGAATACCTTAAACCTGGGTAGTTGAAACCCGTGGAATGGGTACCATGCAATATGACTTCAAAGGGTCTTCATTTGCTCACCGAACCTCTCCAATCCTATCACTGCTGCGTTTATGCCCCTGTACACATGCTTGATTCTCTTTCGGAGACATAGCAATCCATAGGTTTTAAGATACTTACTAGTCAGGTACATTCTTAGGCATTTAATATGCGGTGTTGAGTCCATTTCGTTGAGCAAGGAGTAGCTCTTGTCTATTCCATATTTGGCTTAAGGAACTTTATCTGTGCTCATTTCAATCTCTGGTTTTATGCAGCACCCCAACTCACCTTTCCCCTTAAGCAAGCATAAGTTGGTTTTCTAAATTTGAGACCCTGTTCTGTTCTGTAATTCAGTTCCTGTGTAGCCAAGTTTACATTCCGTGTATTACTGATATCTTATGATGTTTCTTTTTCTGTGTGACTTATTTCAGTTAGAATCATCATACCTGAATCCACTCATTGTGCTGCTAAGGGCCTGATGACATAGATTTCATTGCTGAGTGATATTGCTTTGTAAGTAAATACCACAACTTCTTTATCCATTTTTCACTTTCTGCGATGTTGAACTTGTACTGTAAACGAGGTTCTTGTAAACAGAGGCGTCCCAATGTTTGGGGTGGCTGTGTCTTTTTGATTTTAATTTCCCTAAGCTATAGGACCATAAGTGGAAGTGCCCTAGGCTCTGTTGCTTTGTTTTTTAGATGTTTCAGGAAACACCATACACTTCTCCCGAGTGTCTGTTGGCAATTTACATCCCGCCCATCAGCATAACAAGGCTCTCAGTTCTCCATGGCCTGTCCTGCCTTTCTGGATTTTACACTTTTTTCAGATGGCCCTTTTGACCGGGGGGAAGTGAGACTTCATTGTAGTGCAGATTTCCTTTGCAAGCTTGCTTGGTTGGCCAAAAAGGGCGTATGAGTTTTTTCCTGAATATATTCAGGAAAAAACGCATACGCCCTTTTTGGCCAAGTGCATCATTGTGGACGTTCTGCCTCTTTTCCTATGCTTTCAATGCAATTCCAGTCTACCTCCTGAAATCGGTTTCCTGCAATTCTGCCCCGCTTTCAAGTCCTCTTGGCAGCCTTACTTCAGTATATTTTTGGACGATAGCTGTCATTTATAACTCTGCAGGTTTGTGAATTACAGTGCCCCTGAGCTCCTTTCTTCAACTCGCTTTCTTTTGAGCTGGCCGCAACACCGCAGGATGGCTTCAGGCCCTAATCTGGTTCCGGCACGGCACGCTGAGCCTTTGGTTAATTCCTCTTCCTGGTGGGAAATGAGAGTTAAATTTGCCCGTCCAGACACCTCCAGCTAGTCTCTCATTGGTTCTCACTATTCCTGTTCATCTTCCGCAGAAATTGCAAACTGGGCCAAACAGGAGGTTGAAGGGACTGACTCTCCAAGTCGGGAGGGTGTTAGTAAAGCGTCTGGAATGTTGCACCCGAGTACCAGGGTACGAAAACTGAGACATATTTGAACACGTCTCCCGATCACATGGTTGATCATACTCTAGGTTCCACATGCATGTTTTACCTGAAGGAAGAATACCTTAAAACTGCGTAGTTGAAACCCGTGGAATGGGTACCATGCAATATGACTTCAAAGGGTCTTCATTTGCTCACCGAACCTCTCCAATCCTATCACTGCTGCGTTTATGCCCCTGTACACATGCTTGATTCTCTTTCGGAGACATAGCAATCCATAGGTTTTAAGATACTGACTAGTCAGGTACATTCTTAGGCGTTTAATATGCGGTGTTGAGTCCATTTCGTTGAGCAAGGAGTAGCTCTTGTCTATTCCATATTTGGCTTAAGGAACTTTATCTGTGCTCATTTCAATCTCTGGTTTTATGCAGCACCCCAACTCACCTTTACCCTTAAGCAAGCATAAGTTGGTTTTCTAAATTTGAGACCCTGTTCTGTTCTGTAATTCAGTTCCTGTGTAGCCAAGTTTACATTCCGTGTATTACTGATATCTTATGATGTTTCTTTTTCTGTGTGACTTATTTCAGTTAGAATCATCATACCTGAATCCACTCATTGTGCTGCTAAGGTCCTGATGACATAGATTTCATTGCTGAGTGATATTGCTTTGTAAGTAAATACCACAACTTCTTTATCCATTTTTCACTTTCTGTGATGTTGAACTTGTACTGTAAACGAGGTTCTTGTAAACAGAGGCGTCCCAAACTTTGGGGTGGCTGTGTCTTTTTGATTTTAATTTCCCTAAGCTATAGGACCATAAGTGGAAGTGCCCTAGGCTCTGTTGCTTTGTTTTTTAGATGTTTCAGGAAACACCATACACTTCTCCCGAGTGTCTGTTGGCAATTTACATCCCGCCCATCAGCATAACAAGGCTCCCAGTTCTCCATGGCCTGTCCTGCCTTTCTGGATTTTACACTTTTTTCAGATGGCCCTTTTGACCGGGGGGAAGTGAGACTTCATTGTAGTTCAGATTTCCTTTGCAAGCTTGCTTGGTTGGCCAAAAAGGGCGTATGCGTTTTTTCCTGAATATATTCAGGAAAAAACGCATACGCCCTTTTTGGCCAAGTGCATCATTGTGGACGTTCTGCCTCTTTTCCTATGCTTTCAGTGCAATTCCAGTCTACCTCCTGAAATCGGTTTCCTGCAATTCTGCCCCGCTTTCAAGTCCTCTTGGCAGCCTTACTTCAGTATATTTTTGGACGATAGCTGTCATTTATAACTCTGCAGGTTTGTGAATTACAGTGCCCCTGAGCTCCTTTCTTCAACTCGCTTTCTTTTGAGCTGGCCGCAACACCGCAGGATGGCTTCAGGCCCTAATCTGGTTCCGGCACGGCACGCTGAGCCTTTGGTTAATTCCTCTTCCTCGTGGGAAATGAGAGTTAAATTTGCCCGTCCAGACACCTCCAGCTAGTCTCTCATTGGTTCTCGCTATTCCTGTTCATCTTCCGCAGAAATTGCAAACTGGGCCAAACAGGAGGTTAAAGGGACTGACTCTCCAAGTCGGGAGGGTGTTAGTAAAGCGTCTGGAATGTTGCACCCGAGTACCAGGGTACGAAAACTGAGACATATTTGAACACGTCTCCCGATCACATGGTTGATCATACTCTAGGTTCCACATGCATGTTTTAGCTGAAGGAAGAATACCTTAAACCTGGGTAGTTGAAACCCGTGGAATGGGTACCATGCAATATGACTTCAAAGGGTCTTCATTTGCTCACCGAACCTCTCCAATCCTATCACTGCTGCGTTTATGCCCCTGTACACATGCTTGATTCTCTTTCGGAGACATAGCAATCCATAGGTTTTAAGATACTTACTAGTCAGGTACATTCTTAGGCATTTAATATGCGGTGTTGAGTCCATTTCGTTGAGCAAGGAGTAGCTCTTGTCTATTCCATATTTGGCTTAAGGAACTTTATCTGTGCTCATTTCAATCTCTGGTTTTATGCAGCACCCCAACTCACCTTTCCCCTTAAGCAAGCATAAGTTGGTTTTCTAAATTTGAGACCCTGTTCTGTTCTGTAATTCAGTTCCTGTGTAGCCAAGTTTACATTCCGTGTATTACTGATATCTTATGATGTTTCTTTTTCTGTGTGACTTATTTCAGTTAGAATCATCATACCTGAATCCACTCATTGTGCTGCTAAGGGCCTGATGACATAGATTTCATTGCTGAGTGATATTGCTTTGTAAGTAAATACCACAACTTCTTTATCCATTTTTCACTTTCTGCGATGTTGAACTTGTACTGTAAACGAGGTTCTTGTAAACAGAGGCGTCCCAATGTTTGGGGTGGCTGTGTCTTTTTGATTTTAATTTCCCTAAGCTATAGGACCATAAGTGGAAGTGCCCTAGGCTCTGTTGCTTTGTTTTTTAGATGTTTCAGGAAACACCATACACTTCTCCCGAGTGTCTGTTGGCAATTTACATCCCGCCCATCAGCATAACAAGGCTCTCAGTTCTCCATGGCCTGTCCTGCCTTTCTGGATTTTACACTTTTTTCAGATGGCCCTTTTGACCGGGGGGAAGTGAGACTTCATTGTAGTGCAGATTTCCTTTGCAAGCTTGCTTGGTTGGCCAAAAAGGGCGTATGAGTTTTTTCCTGAATATATTCAGGAAAAAACGCATACGCCCTTTTTGGCCAAGTGCATCATTGTGGACGTTCTGCCTCTTTTCCTATGCTTTCAATGCAATTCCAGTCTACCTCCTGAAATCGGTTTCCTGCAATTCTGCCCCGCTTTCAAGTCCTCTTGGCAGCCTTACTTCAGTATATTTTTGGACGATAGCTGTCATTTATAACTCTGCAGGTTTGTGAATTACAGTGCCCCTGAGCTCCTTTCTTCAACTCGCTTTCTTTTGAGCTGGCCGCAACACCACAGGATGGCTTCAGGCCCTAATCTGGTTCCGGCATGGCACGCTGAGCCTTTGGTTAATTCCTCTTCCTGGTGGGAAATGAGAGTTAAATTTGCCCGTCCAGACACCTCCAGCTAGTCTCTCATTGGTTCTCGCTATTCCTGTTCATCTTCCGCAGAAATTGCAAACTGGGCCAAACAGGAGGTTAAAGGGACTGACTCTCCAAGTCGGGAGGGTGTTAGTAAAGCGTCTGGAATGTTGCACCCGAGTACCAGGGTACGAAAACTGAGACATATTTGAACACGTCTCCCGATCACATGGTTGATCAGACTCTAGGTTCCACATGCATGTTTTACCTGAAGGAAGAATACCTTAAACCTGGGTAGTTGAAACCCGTGGAATGGGTACCATGCAATATGACTTCAAAGGGTCTTCATTTGCTCACCGAACCTCTCCAATCCTATCATTGCTGTGTTTATGCCCCTGTACACATGCTTGATTCTCTTTCGGAGACATAGCAATCCATAGGTTTTAAGATACTTACTAGTCAGGTACATTCTTAGGCGTTTAATATGCGGTGTTGAGTCCATTTCGTTGAGCAAGGAGTAGCTCTTGTCTATTCCATATTTGGCTTAAGGAACTTTATCTGTGCTCATTTCAATCTCTGGTTTTATGCAGCACCCCAACTCACCTTTCCCCTTAAGCAAGCATAAGTTGGTTTTCTAAATTTGAGACCCTGTTCTGTTCTGTAATTCAGTTCCTGTGTAGCCAAGTTTACATTCCGTGTATTACTGATATCTTATGATGTTTCTTTTTCTGTGTGACTTATTTCAGTTAGAATCATCATACCTGAATCCACTCATTGTGCTGCTAAGGGCCTGATGACATAGATTTCATTGCTGAGTGATATTGCTTTGTAAGTAAATACCACAACTTCTTTATCCATTTTTCACTTTCTGCGATGTTGAACTTGTACTGTAAACGAGGTTCTTGTAAACAGAGGCGTCCCAATGTTTGGGGTGGCTGTGTCTTTTTGATTTTAATTTCCCTAAGCTATAGGACCATAAGTGGAAGTGCCCTAGGCTCTGTTGCTTTGTTTTTTAGATGTTTCAGGAAACACCATACACTTCTCCCGAGTGTCTGTTGGCAATTTACATCCCGCCCATCAGCATAACAAGGCTCCCAGTTCTCCATGGCCTGTCCTGCCTTTCTGGATTTTACACTTTTTTCAGATGGCCCTTTTGACCGGGGGGAAGTGAGACTTCATTGTAGTGCAGATTTCCTTTGCAAGCTTGCTTGGTTGGCCAAAAAGGGCGTATGCGTTTTTTCCTGAATATATTCAGGAAAAAACGCATACGCCCTTTTTGGCCAAGTGCATCATTGTGGACGTTCTGCCTCTTTTCCTATGCTTTCAATGCAATTCCAGTCTACCTCCTGAAATCGGTTTCCTGCAATTCTGCCCCGCTTTCAAGTCCTCTTGGCAGCCTTACTTCAGTATATTTTTGGACGATAGCTGTCATTTATAACTCTGCAGGTTTGTGAATTACAGTGCCCCTGAGCTCCTTTCTTCAACTCGCTTTCTTTTGAGCTGGCCGCAACACCGCAGGATGGCTTCAGGCCCTAATCTGGTTCCGGCACGGCACGCTGAGCCTTTGGTTAATTCCTCTTCCTGGTGGGAAATGAGAGTTAAATTTGCCCGTCCAGACACCTCCAGCTAGTCTCTCATTGGTTCTCGCTATTCCTGTTCATCTTCCGCAGAAATTGCAAACTGGGCCAAACAGGAGGTTAAAGGGACTGACTCTCCAAGTCGGGAGGGTGTTAGTAAAGCGTCTGGAATGTTACACCCGAGTACCAGGGTACGAAAACTGAGACATATTTGAACACGTCTCCCGATCACATGGTTGATCATACTCTAGGTTCCACATGCATGTTTTAGCTGAAGGAAGAATACCTTAAACCTGGGTAGTTGAAACCCGTGGAATGGGTACCATGCAATATGACTTCAAAGGGTCTTCATTTGCTCACCGAACCTCTCCAATCCTATCACTGCTGCGTTTATGCCCCTGTACACATGCTTGATTCTCTTTCGGAGACATAGCAATCCATAGGTTTTAAGATACTTACTAGTCAGGTACATTCTTAGGCATTTAATATGCGGTGTTGAGTCCATTTCGTTGAGCAAGGAGTAGCTCTTGTCTATTCCATATTTGGCTTAAGGAACTTTATCTGTGCTCATTTCAATCTCTGGTTTTATGCAGCACCCCAACTCACCTTTCCCCTAAGCAAGCATAAGTTGGTTTTCTAAATTTGAGACCCTGTTCTGTTCTGTAATTCAGTTCCTGTGTAGCCAAGTTTACATTCCGTGTATTACTGATATCTTATGATGTTTCTTTTTCTGTGTGACTTATTTCAGTTAGAATCATCATACCTGAATCCACTCATTGTGCTGCTAAGGGCCTGATGACATAGATTTCATTGCTGAGTGATATTGCTTTGTAAGTAAATACCACAACTTCTTTATCCATTTTTCACTTTCTGCGATGTTGAACTTGTACTGTAAACGAGGTTCTTGTAAACAGAGGCGTCCCAAACTTTGGGGTGGCTGTGTCTTTTTGATTTTAATTTCCCTAAGCTATAGGACCATAAGTGGAAGTGCCCTAGGCTCTGTTGCTTTGTTTTTTAGATGTTTCAGGAAACACCATACACTTCTCCCGAGTGTCTGTTGGCAATTTACATCCCGCCCATCAGCATAACAAGGCTCCCAGTTCTCCATGGCCTGTCCTGCCTTTCTGGATTTTACACTTTTTTCAGATGGCCCTTTTGACCGGGGGGAAGTGAGACTTCATTGTAGTGCAGATTTCCTTTGCAAGCTTGCTTGGTTGGCCAAAAAGGGCGTATGCGTTTTTTCCTGAATATATTCAGGAAAAAACGCATACGCCCTTTTTGGCCAAGTGCATCATTGTGGACGTTCTGCCTCTTTTCCTATGCTTTCAATGCAATTCCAGTCTACCTCCTGAAATCGGTTTCCTGCAATTCTGCCCCGCTTTCAAGTCCTCTTGGCAGCCTTACTTCAGTATATTTTTGGACGATAGCTGTCATTTATAACTCTGCAGGTTTGTGAATTACAGTGCCCCTGAGCTCCTTTCTTCAACTCGCTTTCTTTTGAGCTGGCCGCAACACCGCAGGATGGCTTCAGGCCCTAATCTGGTTCCGGCACGGCATGCTGAGCCTTTGGTTATTTCCTCTTCCTGGTGGGAAATGAGAGTTAAATTTGCCCGTCCAGACACCTCCAGCTAGTCTCTCATTGGTTCTCCCTATTTCTGTTCATCTTCCGCAGAAATTGCAAACTGGGCCAAACAGGAGCTTAAAGGTGCTGACTCTCCAAGTGCGGAGAGTGTTAGTAAAGCGTCTGGAATGTTGCACCCGAGAACCAGGGGAGGACAACTGAGACATATTTGAACATGTCTCCCGTTCACACGGTTGATCATACTCTAGGTTCCACATGCATGTTTTAGCTGAAGGAAGAATACCTTAAACCTGGAGAGTTGAGACCCGTGGAATGGGTACCATGCAATATGACTTCAAAGGGTCTTCATTTGCTCACTGAACCTCTCCAATCCTATCACTGCTGCGTTTATGCCCCTGTACACATGCTTGATTCTCTTTTGGAGACATAGCAATCCATAGGTTTTAAGATACTTACTAGTCAGGTACATTCTTAGACGTTTAATATGGGGTGTTGAGTCCATTTCATTGAGCAAGGAGTAGCTCTTGCTATTCCATATTTGGCTTAAGGAACTTTATCTGTGCTCATTTCAATGTCTGGTTTTATGCAGCACCCCAACTCACCTTTCCCCTTAAGCAAGCATAAGTTGGTTTTCTAATTTTGAGACCCTGTTCTGTTTTGGAATTCAGTTCCTGTGTAGCCAAGTTTACATTCCGTGTATTAGTGATATCTTATGATGTTTCTTTTTCTGTGTGACTTATTTCAGTTAGAATCATCATACCTGAATCCACTCATTATGCTGCTACGGGCCTGATGAGATAGATTTCATTGTTGAGTGATACTGCATTGTACGTAAGTACCACAAGTTCTTTATCCATTTTTCACTTTCTGTGATATTGAACTTGTATGGTAAATGAGGTTCTTGTAAACAGAGGCGTCCCAAACTTTGGGGTGGCTGTGTCTTTTTGATTTTAATTTCCCTAAGCTATAGGACCATAAGTGGAAGTGCCCTAGGCTCTGTTGCTTTGTTTTTTAGATGTTTCAGGAAACACCATACACTTCTCCCGAGTGTCTGTTGGCAATTTACATCCCGCCCATCAGCATAACAAGGCTCCCAGTTCTCCATGGCCTGTCCTGCCTTTCTGGATTTTACACTTTTTTCAGATGGCCCTTTTGACCGGGGGGAAGTGAGACTTCATTGTAGTGCAGATTTCCTTTGCAAGCTTGCTTGGTTGGCCAAAAGGGGCGTATGCGTTTTTTCCTGAATATATTCAGGAAAAAACGCATACGCCCTTTATGGCCAAGTACATCATTGTGGACGTTCTGCCTCTTTTCCTATGCTTTCAATGCAATTCCAGTCTACCTCCTGAAATCGGTTTCCTGCAATTCTGCCCCGCTTTCAAGTCCTCTTGGCAGCCTTACTTCAGTATATTTTTGGACGATAGCTGTCATTTATAACTCTGCAGGTTTGTGAATTACAGTGCCCCTGAGCTCCTTTCTTCAACTCGCTTTCTTTTGAGCTGGCCGCAACACCGCAGGATGGCTTCAGGCCCTAATCTAGTTCCGGCACGGCACGCTGAGCCTTTGGTTAATTCCTCTTCCTGGTGGGAAATGAGAGTTAAATTTGCCAGTCCAGACACCTCCAGCTAGTCTCTCATTGGTTCTCGCTATTCCTGTTCATCTTCCGCAGAAATTGCAAACTGGGCCAAACAGGAGGTTAAAGGGACTGACTCTCCAAGTCGGGAGGGTGTTAGTAAAGCGTCTGGAATGTTGCACCCGAGTACCAGGGTACGAAAACTGAGACATATTTGAACACGTCTCCCGATCACATGGTTGATCATACTCTAGGTTCCACATGCATGTTTTAGCTGAAGGAAGAATACCTTAAACCTGGGTAGTTGAAACCCGTGGAATGGGTACCATGCAATATGACTTCAAAGGGTCTTCATTTGCTCACCGAACCTCTCCAATCCTATCACTGCTGCGTTTATGCCCCTGTACACATGCTTGATTCTCTTTCGGAGACATAGCAATCCATAGGTTTTAAGATACTTACTAGTCAGGTACATTCTTAGGCATTTAATATGCGGTGTTGAGTCCATTTCGTTGAGCAAGGAGTAGCTCTTGTCTATTCCATATTTGGCTTAAGGAACTTTATCTGTGTTCATTTCAATCTCTGGTTTTATGCAGCACCCCAACTCACCTTTACCCTTAAGCAAGCATAAGTTGGTTTTCTAAATTTGAGACCCTGTTCTGTTCTGTAATTCAGTTCTGGTGTAGCCAAGTTTACATTCCGTGTATTACTGATATCTTATGATGTTTCTTTTTCTGTGTGACTTATTTCAGTTAGAATCATCATACCTGAATCCACTCATTGTGCTGCTAAGGGCCTGATGACATAGATTTCATTGCTGAGTGATATTGCTTTGTAAGTAAATACCACAACTTCTTTATCCATTTTTCACTTTCTGCGATGTTGAACTTGTACTGTAAACGAGGTTCTTGTAAACAGAGGCGTCCCAAACTTTGGGGTGGCTGTGTCTTTTTGATTTTAATTTCCCTAAGCTATAGGACCATAAGTGGAATTGCCCTAGGCTCTGTTGCTTTGTTTTTTAGATGTTTCAGGAAACACCATACACTTCTCCCGAGTGTCTGTTGGCAATTTACATCCCGCCCATCAGCATAACAAGGCTCCCAGTTCTCCATGGCCTGTCCTGCCTTTCTGGATTTTACACTTTTTTCAGATGGCCCTTTTGACCGGGGGGAAGTGAGACTTCATTGTAGTGCAGATTTCCTTTGCAAGCTTGCTTGGTTGGCCAAAAAGGGCGTATGCGTTTTTTCCTGAATATATTCAGGAAAAACGCATACGCCCTTTTTGGCCAAGTGCATCATTGTGGACGTTCTGCCTCTTTTCCTATGCTTTCAATGCAATTCCAGTCTGCCTCCTGAAATCGGTTTCCTGCAATTCTGCCCCGCTTTCAAGTCCTCTTGGCAGCCTTACTTCAGTATATTTTTGGACGATAGCTGTCATTTATAACTCTGCAGGTTTGTGAATTACAGTGCCCCTGAGCTCCTTTCTTCAACTCGCTTTCTTTTGAGCTGGCCGCAACACCGCAGGATGGCTTCAGGCCCTAATCTGGTTCCGGCACGGCACGCTGAGCCTTTGGTTAATTCCTCTTCCTGGTGGGAAATGAGAGTTAAATTTGCCCGTCCAGACACCTCCAGCTAGTCTCTCATTGGTTCTCGCTATTCCTGTTCATCTTCCGCAGAAATTGCAAACTGGGCCAAACAGGAGGTTAAAGGGACTGACTCTCCAAGTCGGGAGGGTGTTAGTAAAGCGTCTGGAATGTTGCACCCGAGTACCAGGGTACGAAAACTGAGACATATTTGAACACGTCTCCCGATCACATGGTTGATCATACTCTAGGTTCCACATGCATGTTTTAGCTGAAGGAAGAATACCTTAAACCTGGGTAGTTGAAACCCGTGGAATGGGTACCATGCAATATGACTTCAAAGGGTCTTCATTTGCTCACCGAACCTCTCCAATCCTATCACTGCTGCGTTTATGCCCCTGTACACATGCTTGATTCTCTTTCGGAGACATAGCAATCCATAGGTTTTAAGATACTTACTAGTCAGGTACATTCTTAGGCATTTAATATGCGGTGTTGAGTCCATTTCGTTGAGCAAGAGGTAGCTCTTGTCTATTCCATATTTGGCTTAAGGAACTTTATCTGTGCTCATTTCAATTTCTGGTTTTATGCAGCACCCCAACTCACCTTTACCCTTAAGAAAGCATAAGTTGGTTTTCCAAATTTGAGACACTGTTCTGTTCTGTAATTCAGTTCCTGTGTAGCCAAGTTTACATTCCGTGTATTACTGATATCTTATGATGTTTCTTTTTCTGTGTGACTTATTTCAGTTAGAATCATCATACCTGAATCCACTCATTGTGCTGCTAAGGGCCTGATGACATAGATTTCATTGCTGAGTGATATTGCTTTGAAAGTAAATACCACAACTTCTTTATCCATTTTTCACTTTCTGCGATGTTGAACTTGTACTGTAAACGAGGTTCTTGTAAACAGAGGCGTCCCAAACTTTGGGGTGGCTGTGTCTTTTTGATTTTAATTTCCCTAAGCTATAGGACCATAAGTGGAAGTGCCCTAGGCTCTGTTGCTTTGTTTTTTAGATGTTTCAGGAAACACCATACACTTCTCCCGAGTGTCTGTTGGCAATTTACATCCCGCCCATCAGCATAACAAGGCTCCCAGTTCTCCATGGCCTGTCCTGCCTTTCTGGATTTTACACTTTTTTCAGATGGCCCTTTTGACCGGGGGGAAGTGAGACTTCATTGTAGTGCAGATTTCCTTTGCAAGCTTGCTTGGTTGGCCAAAAAGGGCGTATGCGTTTTTTCCTGAATATATTCAGGAAAAAACGCATACGCCCTTTTTGGCCAAGTGCATCATTGTGGACGTTCTGCCTCTTTTCCTATGCTTTCAATGCAATTCCAGTCTGCCTCCTGAAATCGGTTTCCTGCAATTCTGCCCCGCTTTCAAGTCCTCTTGGCAGCCTTACTTCAGTATATTTTTGGACGATAGCTGTCATTTATAACTCTGCAGGTTTGTGAATTACAGTGCCCCTGAGCTCCTTTCTTCAACTCGCTTTCTTTTGAGCTGGCCGCAACACCGCAGGATGGCTTCAGGCCCTAATCTGGTTCCGGCACGGCACGCTGAGCCTTTGGTTAATTCCTCTTCCTGGTGGGAAATGAGAGTTAAATTTGCCCGTCCAGACACCTCCAGCTAGTCTCTCATTGGTTCTCGCTATTCCTGTTCATCTTCCGCAGAAATTGCAAACTGAGCCAAACAGGAGGTTAAAGGGACTGACTCTCCAAGTCGGGAGGGTGTTAGTAAAGCGTCTGGAATGTTGCACCCGAGTACCAGGGTACGAAAACTGAGACATATTTGAACACGTCTCCCGATCACATGGTTGATCATACTCTAGGTTCCACATGCATGTTTTAGCTGAAGGAAGAATACCTTAAACCTGGGTAGTTGAAACCCGTGGAATGGGTACCATGCAATATGACTTCAAAGGGTCTTCATTTGCTCACCGAACCTCTCCAATCCTATCACTGCTGCGTTTATGCCCCTGTACACATGCTTGATTCTCTTTCAGAGACATAGCAATCCATAGGTTTTAAGATACTTACTAGTCAGGTACATTCTTAGGCATTTAATATGCGGTGTTGAGTCCATTTCGTTGAGCAAGAGGTAGCTCTTGTCTATTCCATATTTGGCTTAAGGAACTTTATCTGTGCTCATTTCAATCTCTGGTTTTATGCAGCACCCCAACTCACCTTTCCCCTTAAGCAAGCATAAGTTGGTTTTCTAAATTTGAGACCCTGTTCTGTTCTGTAATTCAGTTCCTGTGTAGCCAAGTTTACATTCCGTGTATTACTGATATCTTATGATGTTTCTTTTTCTGTGTGACTTATTTCAGTTAGAATCATCATACCTGAATCCACTCATTGTGCTGCTAAGGTCCTGATGACATAGATTTCATTGCTGAGTGATATTGCTTTGTAAGTAAATACCACAACTTCTTTATACATTTTTCACTTTCTGCGATGTTGAACTTGTACGCTAAACGAGGTTCTTGTAAACAGAGGCGTCCCAAACTTTGGGGTGGCTGTGTCTTTTTGATTTTAATTTCCCTAAGCTATAGGACCATAAGTGGAAGTGCCCTAGGCTCTGTTGCTTTGTTTTTTAGATGTTTCAGGAAACACCATACACTTCTCCCGAGTGTCTGTTGGCAATTTACATCCCGCCCATCAGCATAACAAGGCTCCCAGTTCTCCATGGCCTGTCCTGCCTTTCTGGATTTTACACTTTTTTCAGATGGCCCTTTTGACCGGGGGGAAGTGAGACTTCATTGTAGTGCAGATTTCCTTTGCAAGCTTGCTTGGTTGGCCAAAAAGGGCGTATGCGTTTTTTCCTGAATATATTCAGGAAAAAACGCATACGCCCTTTTTGGCCAAGTGCATCATTGTGGACGTTCTGCCTCTTTTCCTATGCTTTCAATGCAATTCCAGTCTGCCTCCTGAAATCGGTTTCCTGCAATTCTGCCCCGCTTTCAAGTCCTCTTGGCAGCCTTACTTCAGTATATTTTTGGACGATAGCTGTCATTTATAACTCTGCAGGTTTGTGAATTACAGTGCCCCTGAGCTCCTTTCTTCAACTCGCTTTCTTTTGAGCTGGCCGCAACACCGCAGGATGGCTTCAGGCCCTAATCTGGTTCCGGCACGGCACGCTGAGCCTTTGGTTAATTCCTCTTCCTGGTGGGAAATGAGAGTTAAATTTGCCCGTCCAGACACCTCCAGCTAGTCTCTCATTGGTTCTCGCTATTCCTGTTCATCTTCCGCAGAAATTGCAAACTGAGCCAAACAGGAGGTTAAAGGGACTGACTCTCCAAGTCGGGAGGGTGTTAGTAAAGCGTCTGGAATGTTGCACCCGAGTACCAGGGTACGAAAACTGAGACATATTTGAACACGTCTCCCGATCACATGGTTGATCATACTCTAGGTTCCACATGCATGTTTTAGCTGAAGGAAGAATACCTTAAACCTGGGTAGTTGAAACCCGTGGAATGGGTACCATGCAATATGACTTCAAAGGGTCTTCATTTGCTCACCGAACCTCTCCAATCCTATCACTGCTGCGTTTATGCCCCTGTACACATGCTTGATTCTCTTTCGGAGACATAGCAATCCATAGGTTTTAAGATACTTACTAGTCAGGTACATTCTTAGGCATTTAATATGCGGTGTTGAGTGCATTTCGTTGAGCAAGAGGTAGCTCTTGTCTATTCCATATTTGGCTTAAGGAACTTTATCTGTGCTCATTTAAATCTCTGGTTTTATGCAGCACCCCAACTCACCTTTACCCTTAAGAAAGCATAAGTTGGTTTTCTAAATTTGAGACCCTGTTCTGTTCTGTAATTCAGTTCCTGTGTAGCCAAGTTTACATTCCGTGTATTACTGATATCTTATGATGTTTCTTTTTCTGTGTGACTTATTTCAGTTAGAATCATCATACCTGAATCCACTCATTGTGCTGCTAAGGGCCTGATGACATAGATTTCATTGCTGAGTGATATTGCTTTGTAAGTAAATACCACAACTTCTTTATCCATTTTTCACTTTCTGCGATGTTGAACTTGTACTGTAAACGAGGTTCTTGTAAACAGAGGCGTCCCAAACTTTGGGGTGGCTGTGTCTTTTTGATTTTAATTTCCCTAAGCTATAGGACCATAAGTGGAAGTGCCCTAGGCTCTGTTGCTTTGTTTTTTAGATGTTTCAGGAAACACCATACACTTCTCCCGAGTGTCTGTTGGCAATTTACATCCCGCCCATCAGCATAACAAGGCTCCCAGTTCTCCATGGCCTGTCCTGCCTTTCTGGATTTTACACTTTTTTCAGATGGCCCTTTTGACCGGGGGGAAGTGAGACTTCATTGTAGTGCAGATTTCCTTTGCAAGCTTGCTTGGTTGGCCAAAAAGGGCGTATGCGTTTTTTCCTGAATATATTCAGGAAAAAACGCATACGCCCTTTTTGGCCAAGTGCATCATTGTGGACGTTCTGCCTCTTTTCCTATGCTTTCAATGCAATTCCAGTCTGCCTCCTGAAATCGGTTTCCTGCAATTCTGCCCCGCTTTCAAGTCCTCTTGGCAGCCTTACTTCAGTATATTTTTGGACGATAGCTGTCATTTATAACTCTGCAGGTTTGTGAATTACAGTGCCCCTGAGCTCCTTTCTTCAACTCGCTTTCTTTTGAGCTGGCCGCAACACCGCAGGATGGCTTCAGGCCCTAATCTGGTTCCGGCACGGCACGCTGAGCCTTTGGTTAATTCCTCTTCCTGGTGGGAAATGAGAGTTAAATTTGCCCGTCCAGACACCTCCAGCTAGTCTCTCATTGGTTCTCGCTATTCCTGTTCATCTTCCGCAGAAATTGCAAACTGGGCCAAACAGGAGGTTAAAGGGACTGACTCTCCAAGTCGGGAGGGTGTTAGTAAAGCGTCTGGAATGTTGCACCCGAGTACCAGGGTACGAAAACTGAGACATATTTGAACACGTCTCCCGATCACATGGTTGATCATACTCTAGGTTCCACATGCATGTTTTAGCTGAAGGAAGAATACCTTAAACCTGGGTAGTTGAAACCCGTGGAATGGGTACCATGCAATATGACTTCAAAGGGTCTTCATTTGCTCACCGAACCTCTCCAATCCTATCACTGCTGCGTTTATGCCCCTGTACACATGCTTGATTCTCTTTCGGAGACATAGCAATCCATAGGTTTTAAGATACTTACTAGTCAGGTACATTCTTAGGCATTTAATATGCGGTGTTGAGTCCATTTCGTTGAGCAAGGAGTAGCTCTTGTCTATTCCATATTTGGCTTAAGGAACTTTATCTGTGCTCATTTCAATCTCTGGTTTTATGCAGCACCCCAACTCACCTTTCCCCTTAAGCAAGCATAAGTTGGTTTTCTAAATTTGAGACCCTGTTCTGTTCTGTAATTCAGTTCCTGTGTAGCCAAGTTTACATTCCGTGTATTACTGATATCTTATGATGTTTCTTTTTCTGTGTGACTTATTTCAGTTAGAATCATCATACCTGAATCCACTCATTGTGCTGCTAAGGGCCTGATGACATAGATTTCATTGCTGAGTGATATTGCTTTGTAAGTAAATACCACAACTTCTTTATCCATTTTTCACTTTCTGCGATGTTGAACTTGTACTGTAAACGAGGTTCTTGTAAACAGAGGCGTCCCAAACTGTGGGGTGGCTGTGTCTTTTTGATTTTAATTTCCCTAAGCTATAGGACCATAAGTGGAAGTGCCCTAGGCTCTGTTGCTTTGTTTTTTAGATGTTTCAGGAAACACCATACACTTCTCCCGAGTGGCTGTTGGCAATTTACATCCCGCCCATCAGCATAACAAGGCTCCCAGTTCTCCATGGCCTGTCCTGTCTTTCTGGATTTTACACTTTTTTCAGATGGCCCTTTTGACCGGGGGGAAGTGAGACTTCATTGTAGTGCAGATTTCCTTTGCAAGCTTGCTTGGTTGGCCAAAAAGGGCGTATGCGTTTTTTCCTGAATATATTCAGGAAAAAACGCATACGCCCTTTTTGACCAAGTGCATCATTGTGGACGTTCTGCCTCTTTTCCTATGCTTTCAATGCAATTCCAGTCTGCCTCCTGAAATCGGTTTCCTGCAATTCTGCCCCGCTTTCAAGTCCTCTTGGCAGCCTTACTTCAGTATATTTTTGGACGATAGCTGTCATTTATAACTCTGCAGGTTTGTGAATTACAGTGCCCCTGAGCTCCTTTCTTCAACTCGCTTTCTTTTGAGCTGGCCGCAACACCGCAGGATGGCTTCAGGCCCTAATCTGGTTCCGGCACGGCACGCTGAGCCTTTGGTTAATTCCTCTTCCTGGTGGGAAATGAGAGTTAAATTTGCCCGTCCAGACACCTCCAGCTAGTCTCTCATTGGTTCTCGCTATTCCTGTTCATCTTCCGCAGAAATTGCAAACTGGGCCAAACAGGAGGTTAAAGGGACTGACTCTCCAAGTCGGGAGGGTGTTAGTAAAGCGTCTGGAATGTTGCACCCGAGTACCAGGGTACGAAAACTGAGACATATTTGAACACGTCTCCCGATCACATGGTTGATCATACTCTAGGTTCCACATGCATGTTTTAGCTGAAGGAAGAATACCTTAAACCTGGGTAGTTGAAACCCGTGGAATGGGTACCATGCAATATGACTTCAAAGGGTCTTCATTTGCTCACCGAACCTCTCCAATCCTATCACTGCTGCGTTTATGCCCCTGTACACATGCTTGATTCTCTTTCGGAGACATAGCAATCCATAGGTTTTAAGATACTTACTAGTCAGGTACATTCTTAGGCATTTAATATGCGGTGTTGAGTCCATTTCGTTGAGCAAGAGGTAGCTCTTGTCTATTCCATATTTGGCTTAAGGAACTTTATCTGTGCTCATTTAAATCTCTGGTTTTATGCAGCACCCCAACTCACCTTTACCCTTAAGAAAGCATAAGTTGGTTTTCTAAATTTGAGACCCTGTTCTGTTCTGTAATTCAGTTCCTGTGTAGCCAAGTTTACATTCCGTGTATTACTGATATCTTATGATGTTTCTTTTTCTGTGTGACTTATTTCAGTTAGAATCATCATACCTGAATCCACTCATTGTGCTGCTAAGGGCCTGATGACATAGATTTCATTGCTGAGTGATATTGCTTTGTAAGTAAATACCACAACTTCTTTATCCATTTTTCACTTTCTGCGATGTTGAACTTGTACTGTAAACGAGGTTCTTGTAAACAGACGCGTCCCAAACTTTGGGGTGGCTGTGTCTTTTTGATTTTAATTTCCCTAAGCTATAGGACCATAAGTGGAAGTGCCCTAGGCTCTGTTGCTTTGTTTTTTAGATGTTTCAGGAAACACCATACACTTCTCCCGAGTGTCTGTTGGCAATTTACATCCCGCCCATCAGCATAACAAGGCTCCCAGTTCTCCATGGCCTGTCCTGCCTTTCTGGATTTTACACTTTTTTCAGATGGCCCTTTTGACCGGGGGGAAGTGAGACTTCATTGTAGTGCAGATTTCCTTTGCAAGCTTGCTTGGTTGGCCAAAAAGGGCGTATGCGTTTTTTCCTGAATATATTCAGGAAAAAACGCATACGCCCTTTTTGGCCAAGTGCATCATTGTGGACGTTCTGCCTCTTTTCCTATGCTTTCAATGCAATTCCAGTCTACCTCCTGAAATCGGTTTCCTGCAATTCTGCCCCGCTTTCAAGTCCTCTTGGCAGCCTTACTTCAGTATATTTTTGGACGATAGCTGTCATTTATAACTCTGCAGGTTTGTGAATTACAGTGCCCCTGAGCTCCTTTCTTCAACTCGCTTTCTTTTGAGCTGGCCGCAACACCGCAGGATGGCTTCAGGCCCTAATCTGGTTCCGGCACGGCACGCTGAGCCTTTGGTTAATTCCTCTTCCTGGTGGGAAATGAGAGTTAAATTTGCCCGTCCAGACACCTCCAGCTAGTCTCTCATTGGTTCTCGCTATTCCTGTTCATCTTCCGCAGAAATTGCAAACTGGGCCAAACAGGAGGTTAAAGGGACTGACTCTCCAAGTCGGGAGGGTGTTAGTAAAGCGTCTGGAATGTTGCACCCGAGTACCAGGGTACGAAAACTGAGACATATTTGAACACGTCTCCCGATCACATGGTTGATCAGACTCTAGGTTCCACATGCATGTTTTAGCTGAAGGAAGAATACCTTAAACCTGGGTAGTTGAAACCCGTGGAATGGGTACCATGCAATATGACTTCAAAGGGTCTTCATTTGCTCACCGAACCTCTCCAATCCTATCACTGCTGCGTTTATGCCCCTGTACACATGCTTGATTCTCTTTCGGAGACATAGCAATCCATAGGTTTTAAGATACTTACTAGTCAGGTACATTCTTAGGCATTTAATATGCGGTGTTGAGTCCATTTCGTTGAGCAAGGAGTAGCTCTTGTCTATTCCATATTTGGCTTAAGGAACTTTATCTGTGTTCATTTCAATCTCTGGTTTTATGCAGCACCCCAACTCACCTTTACCCTTAAGCAAGCATAAGTTGGTTTTCTAAATTTGAGACCCTGTTCTGTTCTGTAATTCAGTTCCTGTGTAGCCAAGTTTACATTCCGTGTATTACTGATATCTTATGATGTTTCTTTTTCTGTGTGACTTATTTCAGTTAGAATCATCATACCTGAATCCACTCATTGTGCTGCTAAGGGCCTGATGACATAGATTTCATTGCTGAGTGATATTGCTTTGTAAGTAAATACCACAACTTCTTTATCCATTTTTCACTTTCTGCGATGTTGAACTTGTACTGTAAACGAGGTTCTTGTAAACAGAGGCGTCCCAAACTTTGGGGTGGCTGTGTCTTTTTGATTTTAATTTCCCTAAGCTATAGGACCATAAGTGGAAGTGCCCTAGGCTCTGTTGCTTTGTTTTTTAGATGTTTCAGGAAACACCATACACTTCTCCCGAGTGTCTGTTGGCAATTTACATCCCGCCCATCAGCATAACAAGGCTCCCAGTTCTCCATGGCCTGTCCTGTCTTTCTGGATTTTACACTTTTTTCAGATGGCCCTTTTGACCGGGGGGAAGTGAGACTTCATTGTAGTGCAGATTTCCTTTGCAAGCTTGCTTGGTTGGCCAAAAAGGGCGTATGCGTTTTTTCCTGAATATATTCAGGAAAAAACGCATACGCCCTTTTTGGCCAAGTGCATCATTGTGGACGTTCTGCCTCTTTTCCTATGCTTTCAATGCAATTCCAGTCTACCTCCTGAAATCGGTTTCCTGCAATTCTGCCCCGCTTTCAAGTCCTCTTGGCAGCCTTACTTCAGTATATTTTTGGACGATAGCTGTCATTTATAACTCTGCAGGTTTGTGAATTACAGTGCCCCTGAGCTCCTTTCTTCAACTCGCTTTCTTTTGAGCTGGCCGCAACACCGCAGGATGGCTTCAGGCCCTAATCTGGTTCCGGCACGGCACGCTGAGCCTTTGGTTAATTCCTCTTCCTGGTGGGAAATGAGAGTTAAATTTGCCCGTCCAGACACCTCCAGCTAGTCTCTCATTGGTTCTCGCTATTCCTGTTCATCTTCCGCAGAAATTGCAAACTGGGCCAAACAGGAGGTTAAAGGGACTGACTCTCCAAGTCGGGAGGGTGTTAGTAAAGCGTCTGGAATGTTGCACCCGAGTACCAGGGTACGAAAACTGAGACATATTTGAACACGTCTCCCGATCACATGGTTGATCATACTCTAGGTTCCACATGCATGTTTTAGCTGAAGGAAGAATACCTTAAACCTGGGTAGTTGAAACCCGTGGAATGGGTACCATGCAATATGACTTCAAAGGGTCTTCATTTGCTCACCGAACCTCTCCAATCCTATCACTGCTGCGTTTATGCCCCTGTACACATGCTTGATTCTCTTTCGGAGACATAGCAATCCATAGGTTTTAAGATACTTACTAGTCAGGTACATTCTTAGGCATTTAATATGCGGTGTTGAGTCCATTTCGTTGAGCAAGGAGTAGCTCTTGTCTATTCCATATTTGGCTTAAGGAACTTTATCTGTGCTCATTTCAATCTCTGGTTTTATGCAGCACCCCAACTCACCTTTCCCCTTAAGCAAGCATAAGTTGGTTTTCTAAATTTGAGACCCTGTTCTGTTCTGTAATTCAGTTCCTGTGTAGCCAAGTTTACATTCCGTGTATTACTGATATCTTATGATGTTTCTTTTTCTGTGTGACTTATTTCAGTTAGAATCATCATACCTGAATCCACTCATTGTGCTGCTAAGGGCCTGATGACATAGATTTCATTGCTGAGTGATATTGCTTTGTAAGTAAATACCACAACTTCTTTATCCATTTTTCACTTTCTGCGATGTTGAACTTGTACTGTAAACGAGGTTCTTGTAAACAGAGGCGTCCCAAACTTTGGGGTGGCTGTGTCTTTTTGATTTTAATTTCCCTAAGCTATAGGACCATAAGTGGAAGTGCCCTAGGCTCTGTTGCTTTGTTTTTTAGATGTTTCAGGAAACACCATACACTTCTCCCGAGTATCTGTTGGCAATTTACATCCCGCCCATCAGCATAACAAGGCTCCCAGTTCTCCATGGCCTGTCCTGTCTTTCTGGATTTTACACTTTTTTCAGATGGCCCTTTTGACCGGGGGGAAGTGAGACTTCATTGTAGTGCAGATTTCCTTTGCAAGCTTGCTTGGTTGGCCAAAAAGGGCGTATGCGTTTTTTCCTGAATATATTCAGGAAAAAACGCATACGCCCTTTTTGGCCAAGTGCATCATTGTGGACGTTCTGCCTCTTTTCCTATGCTTTCAATGCAATTCCAGTCTACCTCCTGAAATCGGTTTCCTGCAATTCTGCCCCGCTTTCAAGTCCTCTTGGCAGCCTTACTTCAGTATATTTTTGGACGATAGCTGTCATTTATAACTCTGCAGGTTTGTGAATTACAGTGCCCCTGAGCTCCTTTCTTCAACTCGCTTTCTTTTGAGCTGGCCGCAACACCGCAGGATGGCTTCAGGCCCTAATCTGGTTCCGGCACGGCACGCTGAGCCTTTGGTTAATTCCTCTTCCTGGTGGGAAATGAGAGTTAAATTTGCCCGTCCAGACACCTCCAGCTAGTCTCTCATTGGTTCTCGCTATTCCTGTTCATCTTCCGCAGAAATTGCAAACTGGGCCAAACAGGAGGTTAAAGGGACTGACTCTCCATGTCGGGAGGGTGTTAGTAAAGCGTCTGGAATGTGGCACCCGAGTACCAGGGTACGAAAACTGAGACATATTTGAACACGTCTCCCGATCACATGGTTGATCATACTCTAGGTTCCACATGCATGTTTTAGCTGAAGGAAGAATACCTTAAACCTGGGTAGTTGAAACCCGTGGAATGGGTACCATGCAATATGACTTCAAAGGGTCTTCATTTGCTCACCGAACCTCTCCAATCCTATCACTGCTGCGTTTATGCCCCTGTACACATGCTTGATTCTCTTTCGGAGACATAGCAATCCATAGGTTTTAAGATACTTACTAGTCAGGTACATTCTTAGGCATTTAATATGCGGTGTTGAGTCCATTTCGTTGAGCAAGGAGTAGCTCTTGTCTATTCCATATTTGGCTTAAGGAACTTTATCTGTGTTCATTTCAATCTCTGGTTTTATGCAGCACCCCAACTCACCTTTCCCCTTAAGCAAGCATAAGATGGTTTTCTAAATTTGAGACCCTGTTCTGTTCTGTAATTCAGTTCCTGTGTAGCCAAGTTTACATTCCGTGTATTACTGATATCTTATGATGTTTCTTTTTCTGTGTGACTTATTTCAGTTAGAATCATCATACCTGAATCCACTCATTGTGCTGCTAAGGGCCTGATGACATAGATTTCATTGCTGAGTGATATTGCTTTGTAAGTAAATACCACAACTTCTTTATCCATTTTTCACTTTCTGCGATGTTGAACTTGTACGCTAAACGAGGTTCTTGTAAACAGACGCGTCCCAAACTTTGGGGTGGCTGTGTCTTTTTGATTTTAATTTCCCTAAGCTATAGGACCATAAGTGGAAGTGCCCTAGGCTCTGTTGCTTTGTTTTTTAGATGTTTCAGGAAACACCATACACTTCTCCCGAGTGTCTGTTGGCAATTTACATCCCGCCCATCAGCATAACAAGGCTCCCAGTTCTCCATGGCCTGTCCTGCCTTTCTGGATTTTACACTTTTTTCAGATGGCCCTTTTGACCGGGGGGAAGTGAGACTTCATTGTAGTGCAGATTTCCTTTGCAAGCTTGCTTGGTTGGCCAAAAAGGGCGTATGCGTTTTTTCCTGAATATATTCAGGAAAAAACGCATACGCCCTTTTTGGCCAAGTGCATCATTGTGGACGTTCTGCCTCTTTTCCTATGCTTTCACTGCAATTCCAGTCTACCTCCTGAAATCGGTTTCCTGCAATTCTGCCCCGCTTTCAAGTCCTCTTGGCAGCCTTACTTCAGTATATTTTTGGACGATAGCTGTCATTTATAACTCTGCAGGTTTGTGAATTACAGTGCCCCTGAGCTCCTTTCTTCAACTCGCTTTCTTTTGAGCTGGCCGCAACACCGCAGGATGGCTTCAGGCCCTAATCTGGTTCCGGCACGGCACGCTGAGCCTTTGGTTAATTCCTCTTCCTGGTGGGAAATGAGAGTTAAATTTGCCCGTCCAGACACCTCCAGCTAGTCTCTCATTGGTTCTCGCTATTCCTGTTCATCTTCCGCAGAAATTGCAAACTGGGCCAAACAGGAGGTTAAAGGGACTGACTCTCCAAGTCGGGAGGGTGTTAGTAAAGCGTCTGGAATGTTGCACCCGAGTACCAGGGTACGAAAACTGAGACATATTTGAACACGTCTCCCGATCACATGGTTGATCAGACTCTAGGTTCCACATGCATGTTTTAGCTGAAGGAAGAATACCTTAAACCTGGGTAGTTGAAACCCGTGGAATGGGTACCATGCAATATGACTTCAAAGGGTTTTCATTTGCTCACCGAACCTCTCCAATCCTATCACTGCTGCGTTTATGCCCCTGTACACATGCTTGATTCTCTTTCGGAGACATAGCAATCCATAGGTTTTAAGATACTTACTAGTCAGGTACATTCTTAGGCATTTAATATGCGGTGTTGAGTCCATTTCGTTGAGCAAGGAGTAGCTCTTGTCTATTCCATATTTGGCTTAAGGAACTTTATCTGTGCTCATTTCAATCTCTGGTTTTATGCAGCACCCCAACTCACCTTTCCCCTTAAGCAAGCATAAGTTGGTTTTCTAAATTTGAGACCCTGTTCTGTTCTGTAATTCAGTTCCTGTGTAGCCAAGTTTACATTCCGTGTATTACTGATATCTTATGATGTTTCTTTTTCTGTGTGACTTATTTCAGTTAGAATCATCATACCTGAATCCACTCATTGTGCTGCTAAGGGCCTGATGACATAGATTTCATTGCTGAGTGATATTGCTTTGTAAGTAAATACCACAACTTCTTTATCCATTTTTCACTTTCTGCGATGTTGAACTTGTACTGTAAACGAGGTTCTTGTAAACAGAGGCGTCCCAAACTTTGGGGTGGCTGTGTCTTTTTGATTTTAATTTCCCTAAGCTATAGGACCATAAGTGGAAGTGCCCTAGGCTCTGTTGCTTTGTTTTTTAGATGTTTCAGGAAACACCATACACTTCTCCCGAGTGTCTGTTGGCAATTTACATCCCGCCCATCAGCATAACAAGGCTCCCAGTTCTCCATGGCCTGTCCTGCCTTTCTGGATTTTACACTTTTTTCAGATGGCCCTTTTGACCGGGGGGAAGTGAGACTTCATTGTAGTGCAGATTTCCTTTGCAAGCTTGCTTGGTTGGCCAAAAAGGGCGTATGCGTTTTTTCCTGAATATATTCAGGAAAAAACGCATACGTCCTTTTTGGCCAAGTGCATCATTGTGGACGTTCTGCCTCTTTTCCTATGCTTTCAATGCAATTCCAGTCTACCTCCTGAAATCGGTTTCCTGCAATTCTGCCCCGCTTTCAAGTCCTCTTGGCAGCCTTACTTCAGTATATTTTTGGACGATAGCTGTCATTTATAACTCTGCAGGTTTGTGAATTACAGTGCCCCTGAGCTCCTTTCTTCAACTCGCTTTCTTTTGAGCTGGCCGCAACACCGCAGGATGGCTTCAGGCCCTAATCTGGTTCCGGCACGGCACGCTGAGCCTTTGGTTAATTCCTCTTCCTGGTGGGAAATGAGAGTTAAATTTGCCCGTCCAGACACCTCCAGCTAGTCTCTCATTGGTTCTCGCTATTCCTGTTCATCTTCCGCAGAAATTGCAAACTGGGCCAAACAGGAGGTTAAAGGGACTGACTCTCCAAGTCGGGAGGGTGTTAGTAAAGCGTCTGGAATGTTGCACCCGAGTACCAGGGTACGAAAACTGAGACATATTTGAACACGTCTCCCGATCACATGGTTGATCATACTCTAGGTTCCACATGCATGTTTTAGCTGAAGGAAGAATACCTTAAACCTGGGTAGTTGAAACCCGTGGAATGGGTACCATGCAATATGACTTCAAAGGGTCTTCATTTGCTCACCGAACCTCTCCAATCCTATCACTGCTGTGTTTATGCCCCTGTACACATGCTTGATTCTCTTTCGGAGACATAGCAATCCATAGGTTTTAAGATACTTACTAGTCAGGTACATTCTTAGGCATTTAATATGCGGTGTTGAGTCCATTTCGTTGAGCAAGGAGTAGCTCTTGTCTATTCCATATTTGGCTTAAGGAACTTTATCTGTGTTCATTTCAATCTCTGGTTTTATGCAGCACCCCAACTCACCTTTCCCCTTAAGCAAGCATAAGTTGGTTTTCTTAATTTGAGACCCTGTTCTGTTCTGTAATTCAGTTCCTGTGTAGCCAAGTTTACATTCCGTGTATTACTGATATCTTATGATGTTTCTTTTTCTGTGTGACTTATTTCAGTTAGAATCATCATACCTGAATCCACTCATTGTGCTGCTAAGGGCCTGATGACATAGATTTCATTGCTGAGTGATATTGCTTTGTAAGTAAATACCACAACTTCTTTATCCATTTTTCACTTTCTGCGATGTTGAACTTGTACTGTAAACGAGGTTCTTGTAAACAGAGGCGTCCCAAACTTTGGGGTGGCTGTGTCTTTTTGATTTTAATTTCCCTAAGCTATAGGACCATAAGTGGAAGTGCCCTAGGCTCTGTTGCTTTGTTTTTTAGATGTTTCAGGAAACACCATACACTTCTCCCGAGTGTCTGTTGGCAATTTACATCCCGCCCATCAGCATAACAAGGCTCCCAGTTCTCCATGGCCTGTCCTGTCTTTCTGGATTTTACACTTTTTTCAGATGGCCCTTTTGACCGGGGGGAAGTGAGACTTCATTGTAGTGCAGATTTCCTTTGCAAGCTTGCTTGGTTGGCCAAAAAGGGCGTATGCGTTTTTTCCTGAATATATTCAGGAAAAAACGCATACGCCCTTTTTGGCCAAGTGCATCATTGTGGACGTTCTGCCTCTTTTCCTATGCTTTCAATGCAATTCCAGTCTACCTCCTGAAATCGGTTTCCTGCAATTCTGCCCCGCTTTCAAGTCCTCTTGGCAGCCTTACTTCAGTATATTTTTGGACGATAGCTGTCATTTATAACTCTGCAGGTTTGTGAATTACAGTGCCCCTGAGCTCCTTTCTTCAACTCGCTTTCTTTTGAGCTGGCCGCAACACCGCAGGATGGCTTCAGGCCCTAATCTGGTTCCGGCACGGCACGCTGAGCCTTTGGTTAATTCCTCTTCCTGGTGGGAAATGAGAGTTAAATTTGCCCGTCCAGACACCTCCAGCTAGTCTCTCATTGGTTCTCGCTATTCCTGTTCATCTTCCGCAGAAATTGCAAACTGGGCCAAACAGGAGGTTAAAGGGACTGACTCTCCAAGTCGGGAGGGTGTTAGTAAAGCGTCTGGAATGTTGCACCCGAGTACCAGGGTACGAAAACTGAGACATATTTGAACACGTCTCCCGATCACATGGTTGATCAGACTCTAGGTTCCACATGCATGTTTTAGCTGAAGGAAGAATACCTTAAACCTGGGTAGTTGAAACCCGTGGAATGGGTACCATGCAATATGACTTCAAAGGGTCTTCATTTGCTCACCGAACCTCTCCAATCCTATCACTGCTGCGTTTATGCCCCTGTACACATGCTTGATTCTCTTTCGGAGACATAGCAATCCATAGGTTTTAAGATACTTACTAGTCAGGTACATTCTTAGGCATTTAATATGCGGTGTTGAGTCCATTTCGTTGAGCAAGGAGTAGCTCTTGTCTATTCCATATTTGGCTTAAGGAACTTTATCTGTGCTCATTTCAATCTCTGGTTTTATGCAGCACCCCAACTCACCTTTCCCCTTAAGCAAGCATAAGTTGGTTTTCTAAATTTGAGACCCTGTTCTGTTCTGTAATTCAGTTCCTGTGTAGCCAAGTTTACATTCCGTGTATTACTGATATCTTATGATGTTTCTTTTTCTGTGTGACTTATTTCAGTTAGAATCATCATACCTGAATCCACTCATTGTGCTGCTAAGGGCCTGATGACATAGATTTCATTGCTGAGTGATATTGCTTTGTAAGTAAATACCACAACTTCTTTATCCATTTTTCACTTTCTGCGATGTTGAACTTGTACTGTAAACGAGGTTCTTGTAAACAGAGGCGTCCCAAACTTTGGGGTGGCTGTGTCTTTTTGATTTTAATTTCCCTAAGCTATAGGACCATAAGTGGAAGTGCCCTAGGCTCTGTTGCTTTGTTTTTTAGATGTTTCAGGAAACACCATACACTTCTCCCGAGTATCTGTTGGCAATTTACATCCCGCCCATCAGCATAACAAGGCTCCCAGTTCTCCATGGCCTGTCCTGTCTTTCTGGATTTTACACTTTTTTCAGATGGCCCTTTTGACCGGGGGGAAGTGAGACTTCATTGTAGTGCAGATTTCCTTTGCAAGCTTGCTTGGTTGGCCAAAAAGGGCGTATGCGTTTTTTCCTGAATATATTCAGGAAAAAACGCATACGCCCTTTTTGGCCAAGTGCATCATTGTGGACGTTCTGCCTCTTTTCCTATGCTTTCAATGCAATTCCAGTCTACCTCCTGAAATCGGTTTCCTGCAATTCTGCCCCGCTTTCAAGTCCTCTTGGCAGCCTTACTTCAGTATATTTTTGGACGATAGCTGTCATTTATAACTCTGCAGGTTTGTGAATTACAGTGCCCCTGAGCTCCTTTCTTCAACTCGCTTTCTTTTGAGCTGGCCGCAACACCGCAGGATGGCTTCAGGCCCTAATCTGGTTCCGGCATGGCACGCTGAGCCTTTGGTTAATTCCTCTTCCTGGTGGGAAATGAGAGTTAAATTTGCCCGTCCAGACACCTCCAGCTAGTCTCTCATTGGTTCTCGCTATTCCTGTTCATCTTCCGCAGAAATTGCAAACTGGGCCAAACAGGAGGTTAAAGGGACTGACTCTCCAAGTCGGGAGGGTGTTAGTAAAGCGTCTGGAATGTTGCACCCGAGTACCAGGGTACGAAAACTGAGACATATTTGAACACGTCTCCCGATCACATGGTTGATCATACTCTAGGTTCCACATGCATGTTTTAGCTGAAGGAAGAATACCTTAAACCTGGGTAGTTGAAACCCGTGGAATGGGTACCATGCAATATGACTTCAAAGGGTCTTCATTTGCTCACCGAACCTCTCCAATCCTATCACTGCTGCGTTTATGCCCCTGTACACATGCTTGATTCTCTTTCGGAGACATAGCAATCCATAGGTTTTAAGATACTTACTAGTCAGGTACATTCTTAGGCATTTAATATGCGGTGTTGAGTCCATTTCGTTGAGCAAGGAGTAGCTCTTGTCTATTCCATATTTGGCTTAAGGAACTTTATCTGTGTTCATTTCAATCTCTGGTTTTATGCAGCACCCCAACTCACCTTTACCCTTAAGCAAGCATAAGTTGGTTTTCTTAATTTGAGACCCTGTTCTGTTCTGTAATTCAGTTCCTGTGTAGCCAAGTTTACATTCCGTGTATTACTGATATCTTATGATGTTTCTTTTTCTGTGTGACTTATTTCAGTTAGAATCATCATACCTGAATCCACTCATTGTGCTGCTAAGGGCCTGATGACATAGATTTCATTGCTGAGTGATATTGCTTTGTAAGTAAATACCACAACTTCTTTATCCATTTTTCACTTTCTGCGATGTTGAACTTGTACTGTAAACGAGGTTCTTGTAAACAGAGGCGTCCCAAACTTTGGGGTGGCTGTGTCTTTTTGATTTTAATTTCCCTAAGCTATAGGACCATAAGTGGAAGTGCCCTAGGCTCTGTTGCTTTGTTTTTTAGATGTTTCAGGAAACACCATACACTTCTCCCGAGTGTCTGTTGGCAATTTACATCCCGCCCATCAGCATAACAAGGCTCCCAGTTCTCCATGGCCTGTCCTGCCTTTCTGGATTTTACACTTTTTTCAGATGGCCCTTTTGACCGGGGGGAAGTGAGACTTCATTGTAGTGCAGATTTCCTTTGCAAGCTTGCTTGGTTGGCCAAAAAGGGCGTATGCGTTTTTTCCTGAATATATTCAGGAAAAAACGCATACGCCCTTTTTGGCCAAGTGCATCATTGTGGACGTTCTGCCTCTTTTCCTATGCTTTCAATGCAATTCCAGTCTGCCTCCTGAAATCGGTTTCCTGCAATTCTGCCCTGCTTTCAAGTCCTCTTGGCAGCCTTACTTCAGTATATTTTTGGACGATAGCTGTCATTTATAACTCTGCAGGTTTGTGAATTACAGTGCCCCTGAGCTCCTTTCTTCAACTCGCTTTCTTTTGAGCTGGCCGCAACACCGCAGGATGGCTTCAGGCCCTAATCTGGTTCCGGCACGGCACGCTGAGCCTTTGGTTAATTCCTCTTCCTGGTGGGAAATGAGAGTTAAATTTGCCCGTCCAGACACCTCCAGCTAGTCTCTCATTGGTTCTCGCTATTCCTGTTCATCTTCCGCAGAAATTGCAAACTGGGCCAAACAGGAGGTTAAAGGGACTGACTCTCCAAGTCGGGAGGGTGTTAGTAAAGCGTCTGGAATGTTGCACCCGAGTACCAGGGTACGAAAACTGAGACATATTTGAACACGTCTCCCGATCACATGGTTGATCATACTCTAGGTTCCACATGCATGTTTTAGCTGAAGGAAGAATACCTTAAACCTGGGTAGTTGAAACCCGTGGAATGGGTACCATGCAATATGACTTCAAAGGGTCTTCATTTGCTCACCGAACCTCTCCAATCCTATCACTGCTGCGTTTATGCCCCTGTACACATGCTTGATTCTCTTTCGGACACATAGCAATCCATAGGTTTTAAGATACTTACTAGTCAGGTACATTCTTAGGCATTTAATATGCGGTGTTGAGTCCATTTCGTTGAGCAAGGAGTAGCTCTTGTCTATTCCATATTTGGCTTAAGGAACTTTATCTGTGCTCATTTCAATCTCTGGTTTTATGCAGCACCCCAACTCACCTTTCCCCTTAAGCAAGCATAAGTTGGTTTTCTAAATTTGAGACCCTGTTCTGTTCTGTAATTCAGTTCCTGTGTAGCCAAGTTTACATTCCGTGTATTACTGATATCTTATGATGTTTCTTTTTCTGTGTGACTTATTTCAGTTAGAATCATCATACCTGAATCCACTCATTGTGCTGCTAAGGGCCTGATGACATAGATTTCATTGCTGAGTGATATTGCTTTGTAAGTAAATACCACAACTTCTTTATCCATTTTTCACTTTCTGCGATGTTGAACTTGTACTGTAAACGAGGTTCTTGTAAACAGAGGCGTCCCAAACTTTGGGGTGGCTGTGTCTTTTTGATTTTAATTTCCCTAAGCTATAGGACCATAAGTGGAAGTGCCCTAGGCTCTGTTGCTTTGTTTTTTAGATGTTTCAGGAAACACCATACACTTCTCCCGAGTGTCTGTTGGCAATTTACATCCCACCCATCAGCATAACAAGGCTCCCAGTTCTCCATGGCCTGTCCTGCCTTTCTGGATTTTACACTTTTTTCAGATGGCCCTTTTGACCGGGGGGAAGTCAGACTTCATTGTAGTGCAGATTTCCTTTGCAAGCTTGCTTGGTTGGCCAAAAAGGGCGTGTGCGTTTTTTCCTGAATATATTCAGGAAAAAACGCATACGCACTTTTTGGCCAAGTGCATCATTGTGGACGTTCTGCCTCTTTTCCTATGCTTTCAATGCAATTCCAGTCTACCTCCTGAAATCGGTTTCCTGCAATTCTGCCCCGCTTTCAAGTCCTCTTGGCAGCCTTACTTCAGTATATTTTTGGACGATAGCTGTCATTTATAACTCTGCAGGTTTGTGAATTACAGTGCCCCTGAGCTCCTTTCTTCAACTCGCTTTCTTTTGAGCTGGCCACAACACCGCAGGATGGCTTCAGGCCCTAATCTGGTTCCGGCACGGCACGCTGAGCCTTTGGTTAATTCCTCTTTCTGGTGGGAAATGAGAGTTAAATTTGCCCGTCCAGACACCTCCAGCTAGTCTCTCATTGGTTCTCGCTATTCCTGTTCATCTTCCGCAGAAATTGCAAACTGGGCCAAACAGGAGGTTAAAGGGACTGACTCTCCAAGTCGGGAGGGTGTTAGTAAAGCGTCTGGAATGTTGCACCCGAGTACCAGGGTACGAAAACTGAGACATATTTGAACACGTCTCCCGATCACATGGTTGATCATACTCTAGGTTCCACATGCATGTTTTAGCTGAAGGAAGAATACCTTAAACCTGGGTAGTTGAAACCCGTGGAATGGGTACCATGCAATATGACTTCAAAGGGTCTTCATTTGCTCACCGAACCTCTCCAATCCTATCACTGCTGCGTTTATGCCCCTGTACACATGCTTGATTCTCTTTCGGAGACATAGCAATCCATAGGTTTTAAGATACTTACTAGTCAGGTACATTCTTAGGCATTTAATATGCGGTGTTGAGTCCATTTCGTTGAGCAAGGAGTAGCTCTTGTCTATTCCATATTTGGCTTAAGGAACTTTATCTGTGCTCATTTCAATCTCTGGTTTTATGCAGCACCCCAACTCACCTTTCCCCTTAAGCAAGCATAAGTTGGTTTTCTAAATTTGAGACCCTGTTCTGTTCTGTAATTCAGTTCCTGTGTAGCCAAGTTTACATTCCGTGTATTACTGATATCTTATGATGTTTCTTTTTCTGTGTGACTTATTTCAGTTAGAATCATCATACCTGAATCCACTCATTGTGCTGCTAAGGGCCTGATGACATAGATTTCATTGCTGAGTGATATTGCTTTGTAAGTAAATACCACAACTTCTTTATCCATTTTTCACTTTCTGCGATGTTGAACTTGTACTGTAAACGAGGTTCTTGTAAACAGAGGCGTCCCAATGTTTGGGGTGGCTGTGTCTTTTTGATTTTAATTTCCCTAAGCTATAGGACCATAAGTGGAAGTGCCCTAGGCTCTGTTGCTTTGTTTTTTAGATGTTTCAGGAAACACCATACACTTCTCCCGAGTGTCTGTTGGCAATTTACATCCCGCCCATCAGCATAACAAGGCTCCCAGTTCTCCATGGCCTGTCCTGCCTTTCTGGATTTTACACGTTTTTCAGATGGCCCTTTTGACCGGGGGGAAGTGAGACTTCATTGTAGTGCAGATTTCCTTTGCAAGCTTGCTTGGTTGGCCAAAAAGGGCGTATGCGTTTTTTCCTGAATATATTCAGGAAAAAACGCATACGCCCTTTTTGGCCAAGTGCATCATTGTGGACGTTCTGCCTCTTTTCCTATGCTTTCAATGCAATTCCAGTCTACCTCCTGAAATCGGTTTCCTGCAATTCTGCCCCGCTTTCAAGTCCTCTTGGCAGCCTTACTTCAGTATATTTTTGGACGATAGCTGTCATTTATAACTCTGCAGGTTTGTGAATTACAGTGCCCCTGAGCTCCTTTCTTCAACTCGCTTTCTTTTGAGCTGGCCGCAACACCGCAGGATGGCTTCAGGCCCTAATCTGGTTCCGGCACGGCACGCTGAGCCTTTGGTTAATTCCTCTTCCTGGTGGGAAATGAGAGTTAAATTTGCCCGTCCAGACACCTCCAGCTAGTCTCTCATTGGTTCTCGCTATTCCTGTTCATCTTCCGCAGAAATTGCAAACTGGGCCAAACAGGAGGTTAAAGGGACTGACTCTCCAAGTCGGGAGGGTGTTAGTAAAGCGTCTGGAATGTTGCACCCGAGTACCAGGGTACGAAAACTGAGACATATTTGAACAAGTCTCCCGATCACATGGTTGATCATACTCTAGGTTCCACATGCATGTTTTAGCTGAAGGAAGAATACCTTAAACCTGGGTAGTTGAAACCCGTGGAATGGGTACCATGCAATATGACTTCAAAGGGTCTTCATTTGCTCACCGAACCTCTCCAATCCTATCACTGCTGCGTTTATGCCCCTGTACACATGCTTGATTCTCTTTCGGAGACATAGCAATCCATAGGTTTTAAGATACTTACTAGTCAGGTACATTCTTAGGCATTTAATATGCGGTGTTGAGTCCATTTCGTTGAGCAAGGAGTAGCTCTTGTCTATTCCATATTTGGCTTAAGGAAATTTATCTGTGCTCATTTCAATCTCTGGTTTTATGCAGCACCCCAACTCACCTTTCCCCTTAAGCAAGCATAAGTTGGTTTTCTAAATTTGAGACCCTGTTCTGTTCTGTAATTCAGTTCCTGTGTAGCCAAGTTTACATTCCGTGTATTACTGATATCTTATGATGTTTCTTTTTCTGTGTGACTTATTTCAGTTAGAATCATCATACCTGAATCCACTCATTGTGCTGCTAAGGGCCTGATGACATAGATTTCATTGCTGAGTGATATTGCTTTGTAAGTAAATACCACAACTTCTTTATCCATTTTTCACTTTCTGCGATGTTGAACTTGTACTGTAAACGAGGTTCTTGTAAACAGAGGCGTCCCAAACTTTGGGGTGGCTGTGTCTTTTTGATTTTAATTTCCCTAAGCTATAGGACCATAAGTGGAAGTGCCCTAGGCTCTGTTGCTTTGTTTTTTAGATGTTTCAGGAAACACCATACACTTCTCCCGAGTGTCTGTTGGCAATTTACATCCCACCCATCAGCATAACAAGGCTCCCAGTTCTCCATGGCCTGTCCTGCCTTTCTGGATTTTACACTTTTTTCAGATGGCCCTTTTGACCGGGGGGAAGTCAGACTTCATTGTAGTGCAGATTTCCTTTGCAAGCTTGCTTGGTTGGCCAAAAAGGGCGTGTGCGTTTTTTCCTGAATATATTCAGGAAAAAACGCATACGCACTTTTTGGCCAAGTGCATCATTGTGGACGTTCTGCCTCTTTTCCTATGCTTTCAATGCAATTCCAGTCTACCTCCTGAAATCGGTTTCCTGCAATTCTGCCCCGCTTTCAAGTCCTCTTGGCAGCCTTACTTCAGTATATTTTTGGACGATAGCTGTCATTTATAACTCTGCAGGTTTGTGAATTACAGTGCCCCTGAGCTCCTTTCTTCAACTCGCTTTCTTTTGAGCTGGCCACAACACCGCAGGATGGCTTCAGGCCCTAATCTGGTTCCGGCACGGCACGCTGAGCCTTTGGTTAATTCCTCTTTCTGGTGGGAAATGAGAGTTAAATTTGCCCGTCCAGACACCTCCAGCTAGTCTCTCATTGGTTCTCGCTATTCCTGTTCATCTTCCGCAGAAATTGCAAACTGGGCCAAACAGGAGGTTAAAGGGACTGACTCTCCAAGTCGGGAGGGTGTTAGTAAAGCGTCTGGAATGTTGCACCCGAGTACCAGGGTACGAAAACTGAGACATATTTGAACACGTCTCCCGATCACATGGTTGATCATACTCTAGGTTCCACATGCATGTTTTAGCTGAAGGAAGAATACCTTAAACCTGGGTAGTTGAAACCCGTGGAATGGGTACCATGCAATATGACTTCAAAGGGTCTTCATTTGCTCACCGAACCTCTCCAATCCTATCACTGCTGCGTTTATGCCCCTGTACACATGCTTGATTCTCTTTCGGAGACATAGCAATCCATAGGTTTTAAGATACTTACTAGTCAGGTACATTCTTAGGCATTTAATATGCGGTGTTGAGTCCATTTCGTTGAGCAAGGAGTAGCTCTTGTCTATTCCATATTTGGCTTAAGGAACTTTATCTGTGCTCATTTCAATCTCTGGTTTTATGCAGCACCCCAACTCACCTTTCCCCTTAAGCAAGCATAAGTTGGTTTTCTAAATTTGAGACCCTGTTCTGTTCTGTAATTCAGTTCCTGTGTAGCCAAGTTTACATTCCGTGTATTACTGATATCTTATGATGTTTCTTTTTCTGTGTGACTTATTTCAGTTAGAATCATCATACCTGAATCCACTCATTGTGCTGCTAAGGGCCTGATGACATAGATTTCATTGCTGAGTGATATTGCTTTGTAAGTAAATACCACAACTTCTTTATCCATTTTTCACTTTCTGCGATGTTGAACTTGTACTGTAAACGAGGTTCTTGTAAACAGAGGCGTCCCAAACTTTGGGGTGGCTGTGTCTTTTTGATTTTAATTTCCCTAAGCTATAGGACCATAAGTGGAAGTGCCCTAGGCTCTGTTGCTTTGTTTTTTAGATGTTTCAGGAAACACCATACACTTCTCCCGAGTGTCTGTTGGCAATTTACATCCCGCCCATCAGCATAACAAGGCTCCCAGTTCTCCATGGCCTGTCCTGCCTTTCTGGATTTTACACTTTTTTCAGATGGCCCTTTTGACCGGGGGGAAGTGAGACTTCATTGTAGTGCAGATTTCCTTTGCAAGCTTGCTTGGTTGGCCAAAAAGGGCGTATGCGTTTTTTCCTGAATATATTCAGGAAAAAACGCATACGCCCTTTTTGGCCAAGTGCATCATTGTGGACGTTCTGCCTCTTTTCCTATGCTTTCAATGCAATTCCAGTCTACCTCCTGAAATCGGTTTCCTGCAATTCTGCCCCGCTTTCAAGTCCTCTTGGCAGCCTTACTTCAGTATATTTTTGGACGATAGCTGTCATTTATAACTCTGCAGGTTTGTGAATTACAGTGCCCCTGAGCTCCTTTCTTCAACTCGCTTTCTTTTGAGCTGGCCGCAACACCGCAGGATGGCTTCAGGCCCTAATCTGGTTCCGGCACGGCACGCTGAGCCTTTGGTTAATTCCTCTTCCTGGTGGGAAATGAGAGTTAAATTTGCCCGTCCAGACACCTCCAGCTAGTCTCTCATTGGTTCTCGCTATTCCTGTTCATCTTCCGCAGAAATTGCAAACTGGGCCAAACAGGAGGTTAAAGGGACTGACTCTCCAAGTCGGGAGGGTGTTAGTAAAGCGTCTGGAATGTTGCACCCGAGTACCAGGGTACGAAAACTGAGACATATTTGAACAAGTCTCCCGATCACATGGTTGATCATACTCTAGGTTCCACATGCATGTTTTAGCTGAAGGAAGAATACCTTAAACCTGGGTAGTTGAAACCCGTGGAATGGGTACCATGCAATATGACTTCAAAGGGTCTTCATTTGCTCACCGAACCTCTCCAATCCTATCACTGCTGCGTTTATGCCCCTGTACACATGCTTGATTCTCTTTCGGAGACATAGCAATCCATAGGTTTTAAGATACTTACTAGTCAGGTACATTCTTAGGCATTTAATATGCGGTGTTGAGTCCATTTCGTTGAGCAAGGAGTAGCTCTTGTCTATTCCATATTTGGCTTAAGGAAATTTATCTGTGCTCATTTCAATCTCTGGTTTTATGCAGCACCCCAACTCACCTTTCCCCTTAAGCAAGCATAAGTTGGTTTTCTAAATTTGAGACCCTGTTCTGTTCTGTAATTCAGTTCCTGTGTAGCCAAGTTTACATTCCGTGTATTACTGATATCTTATGATGTTTCTTTTTCTGTGTGACTTATTTCAGTTAGAATCATCATACCTGAATCCACTCATTGTGCTGCTAAGGGCCTGATGACATAGATTTCATTGCTGAGTGATATTGCTTTGTAAGTAAATACCACAACTTCTTTATCCATTTTTCACTTTCTGCGATGTTGAACTTGTACTGTAAACGAGGTTCTTGTAAACAGAGGCGTCCCAAACTTTGGGGTGGCTGTGTCTTTTTGATTTTAATTTCCCTAAGCTATAGGACCATAAGTGGAAGTGCCCTAGGCTCTGTTGCTTTGTTTTTTAGATGTTTCAGGAAACACCATACACTTCTCCCGAGTGTCTGTTGGCAATTTACATCCCGCCCATCAGCATAACAAGGCTCCCAGTTCTCCATGGCCTGTCCTGCCTTTCTGGATTTTACACTTTTTTCAGATGGCCCTTTTGACCGGGGGGAAGTGAGACTTCATTGTAGTGCAGATTTCCTTTGCAAGCTTGCTTGGTTGGCCAAAAAGGGCGTATGCGTTTTTTCCTGAATATATTCAGGAAAAAACGCATACGCCCTTTTTGGCCAAGTGCATCATTGTGGACGTTCTGCCTCTTTTCCTATGCTTTCAATGCAATTCCAGTCTACCTCCTGAAATCGGTTTCCTGCAATTCTGCCCCGCTTTCAAGTCCTCTTGGCAGCCTTACTTCAGTATATTTTTGGACGATAGCTGTCATTTATAACTCTGCAGGTTTGTGAATTACAGTGCCCCTGAGCTCCTTTCTTCAACTCGCTTTCTTTTGAGCTGGCCGCAACACCGCAGGATGGCTTCAGGCCCTAATCTGGTTCCGGCACGGCACGCTGAGCCTTTGGTTAATTCCTCTTCCTGGTGGGAAATGAGAGTTAAATTTGCCCGTCCAGACACCTCCAGCTAGTCTCTCATTGGTTCTCGCTATTCCTGTTCATCTTCCGCAGAAATTGCAAACTGGGCCAAACAGGAGGTTAAAGGGACTGACTCTCCAAGTCGGGAGGGTGTTAGTAAAGCGTCTGGAATGTTGCACCCGAGTACCAGGGTACGAAAACTGAGACATATTTGAACAAGTCTCCCGATCACATGGTTGATCATACTCTAGGTTCCACATGCATGTTTTAGCTGAAGGAAGAATACCTTAAACCTGGGTAGTTGAAACCCGTGGAATGGGTACCATGCAATATGACTTCAAAGGGTCTTCATTTGCTCACCGAACCTCTCCAATCCTATCACTGCTGCGTTTATGCCCCTGTACACATGCTTGATTCTCTTTCGGAGACATAGCAATCCATAGGTTTTAAGATACTTACTAGTCAGGTACATTCTTAGGCATTTAATATGCGGTGTTGAGTCCATTTCGTTGAGCAAGGAGTAGCTCTTGTCTATTCCATATTTGGCTTAAGGAACTTTATCTGTGCTCATTTCAATCTCTGGTTTTATGCAGCACCCCAACTCACCTTTCCCCTTAAGCAAGCATAAGTTGGTTTTCTAAATTTGAGACCCTGTTCTGTTCTGTAATTCAGTTCCTGTGTAGCCAAGTTTACATTCCGTGTATTACTGATATCTTATGATGTTTCTTTTTCTGTGTGACTTATTTCAGTTAGAATCATCATACCTGAATCCACTCATTGTGCTGCTAAGGGCCTGATGACATAGATTTCATTGCTGAGTGATATTGCTTTGTAAGTAAATACCACAACTTCTTTATCCATTTTTCACTTTCTGCGATGTTGAACTTGTACTGTAAACGAGGTTCTTGTAAACAGAGGCGTCCCAAACTTTGGGGTGGCTGTGTCTTTTTGATTTTAATTTCCCTAAGCTATAGGACCATAAGTGGAAGTGCCCTAGGCTCTGTTGCTTTGTTTTTTAGATGTTTCAGGAAACACCATACACTTCTCCCGAGTGTCTGTTGGCAATTTACATCCCGCCCATCAGCATAACAAGGCTCCCAGTTCTCCATGGCCTGTCCTGTCTTTCTGGATTTTACACTTTTTTCAGATGGCCCTTTTGACCGGGGGGAAGTGAGACTTCATTGTAGTGCAGATTTCCTTTGCAAGCTTGCTTGGTTGGCCAAAAAGGGCGTATGCGTTTTTTCCTGAATATATTCAGGAAAAAACGCATACGCCCTTTTTGGCCAAGTGCATCATTGTGGACGTTCTGCCTCTTTTCCTATGCTTTCAATGCAATTCCAGTCTGCCTCCTGAAATCGGTTTCCTGCAATTCTGCCCCGCTTTCAAGTCCTCTTGGCAGCCTTACTTCAGTATATTTTTGGACGATAGCTGTCATTTATAACTCTGCAGGTTTGTGAATTACAGTGCCCCTGAGCTCCTTTCTTCAACTCGCTTTCTTTTGAGCTGGCCGCAACACCGCAGGATGGCTTCAGGCCCTAATCTGGTTCCGGCACGGCACGCTGAGCCTTTGGTTAATTCCTCTTCCTGGTGGGAAATGAGAGTTAAATTTGCCCGTCCAGACACCTCCAGCTAGTCTCTCATTGGTTCTCGCTATTCCTGTTCATCTTCCGCAGAAATTGCAAACTGGGCCAAACAGGAGGTTAAAGGGACTGACTCTCCAAGTCGGGAGGGTGTTAGTAAAGCGTCTGGAATGTTGCACCCGAGTACCAGGGTACGAAAACTGAGACATATTTGAACACGTCTCCCGATCACATGGTTGATCATACTCTAGGTTCCACATGCATGTTTTAGCTGAAGGAAGAATACCTTAAACCTGGGTAGTTGAAACCCGTGGAATGGGTACCATGCAATATGACTTCAAAGGGTCTTCATTTGCTCACCGAACCTCTCCAATCCTATCACTGCTGCGTTTATGCCCCTGTACACATGCTTGATTCTCTTTCGGAGACATAGCAATCCATAGGTTTTAAGATACTTACTAGTCAGGTACATTCTTAGGCATTTAATATGCGGTGTTGAGTCCATTTCGTTGAGCAAGGAGTAGCTCTTGTCTATTCCATATTTGGCTTAAGGAACTTTATCTGTGCTCATTTCAATCTCTGGTTTTATGCAGCACCCCAACTCACCTTTCCCCTTAAGCAAGCATAAGTTGGTTTTCTAAATTTGAGACCCTGTTCTGTTCTGTAATTCAGTTCCTGTGTAGCCAAGTTTACATTCCGTGTATTACTGATATCTTATGATGTTTCTTTTTCTGTGTGACTTATTTCAGTTAGAATCATCATACCTGAATCCACTCATTGTGCTGCTAAGGGCCTGATGACATAGATTTCATTGCTGAGTGATATTGCTTTGTAAGTAAATACCACAACTTCTTTATCCATTTTTCACTTTCTGCGATGTTGAACTTGTACTGTAAATGAGGTTCTTGTAAACAGAGGTGTCCCAAACTTTGGGGTGGCTGTGTCTTTTTGATTTTAATTTCCCTAAGCTATAGGACCATAAGTGGAAGTGCCCTAGGCTCTGTTGCTTTGTTTTTTAGATGTTTCAGGAAACACCATACACTTCTCCCGAGTGTCTGTTGGCAATTTACATCCCGCCCATCAGCATAACAAGGCTCCCAGTTCTCCATGGCCTGTCCTGCCTTTCTGGATTTTACACTTTTTTCAGATGGCCCTTTTGACCGGGGGGAAGTGAGACTTCATTGTAGTGCAGATTTCCTTTGCAAGCTTGCTTGGTTGGCCAAAAAGGGCGTATGCGTTTTTTCCTGAATATATTCAGGAAAAAACGCATACGCCCTTTTTGGCCAAGTGCATCATTGTGGACGTTCTGCCTCTTTTCCTATGCTTTCAATGCAATTCCAGTCTGCCTCCTGAAATCGGTTTCCTGCAATTCTGCCCCGCTTTCAAGTCCTCTTGGCAGCCTTACTTCAGTATATTTTTGGACGATAGCTGTCATTTATAACTCTGCAGGTTTGTGAATTACAGTGCCCCTGAGCTCCTTTCTTCAACTCGCTTTCTTTTGAGCTGGCCGCAACACCGCAGGATGGCTTCAGGCCCTAATCTGGTTCCGGCACGGCACGCTGAGCCTTTGGTTAATTCCTCTTCCTGGTGGGAAATGAGAGTTAAATTTGCCCGTCCAGACACCTCCAGCTAGTCTCTCATTGGTTCTCGCTATTCCTGTTCATCTTCCGCAGAAATTGCAAACTGGGCCAAACAGGAGGTTAAAGGGACTGACTCTCCAAGTCGGGAGGGTGTTAGTAAAGCGTCTGGAATGTTGCACCCGAGTACCAGGGTACGAAAACTGAGACATATTTGAACACGTCTCCCGATCACATGGTTGATCATACTCTAGGTTCCACATGCATGTTTTAGCTGAAGGAAGAATACCTTAAACCTGGGTAGTTGAAACCCGTGGAATGGGTACCATGCAAAATGACTTCAAAGGGTCTTCATTTGCTCACCGAACCTCTCCAATCCTATCACTGCTGCGTTTATGCCCCTGTACACATGCTTGATTCTCTTTCGGAGACATAGCAATCCATAGGTTTTAAGATACTTACTAGTCAGGTACATTCTTAGGCATTTAATATGCGGTGTTGAGTCCATTTCGTTGAGCAAGGAGTAGCTCTTGTCTATTCCATATTTGGCTTAAGGAACTTTATCTGTGCTCATTTCAATCTCTGGTTTTATGCAGCACCCCAACTCACCTTTCCCCTTAAGCAAGCATAAGTTGGTTTTCTAAATTTGAGACCCTGTTCTGTTCTGTAATTCAGTTCCTGTGTAGCCAAGTTTACATTCCGTGTATTACTGATATCTTATGATGTTTCTTTTTCTGTGTGACTTATTTCAGTTAGAATCATCATACCTGAATCCACTCATTGTGCTGCTAAGGGCCTGATGACATAGATTTCATTGCTGAGTGATATTGCTTTGTAAGTAAATACCACAACTTCTTTATCCATTTTTCACTTTCTGCGATGTTGAACTTGTACTGTAAACGAGGTTCTTGTAAACAGAGGCGTCCCAAACTTTGGGGTGGCTGTGTCTTTTTGATTTTAATTTCCCTAAGCTATAGGACCATAAGTGGAAGTGCCCTAGGCTCTGTTGCTTTGTTTTTTAGATGTTTCAGGAAACACCATACACTTCTCCCGAGTGTCTGTTGGCAATTTACATCCCGCCCATCAGCATAACAAGGCTCCCAGTTCTCCATGGCCTGTCCTGTCTTTCTGGATTTTACACTTTTTTCAGATGGCCCTTTTGACCGGGGGGAAGTGAGACTTCATTGTAGTGCAGATTTCCTTTGCAAGCTTGCTTGGTTGGCCAAAAAGGGCGTATGCGTTTTTTCCTGAATATATTCAGGAAAAAACGCATACGCACTTTTTGGCCAAGTGCATCATTGTGGACGTTCTGCCTCTTTTCCTATGCTTTCAATGCAATTCCAGTCTGCCTCCTGAAATCGGTTTCCTGCAATTCTGCCCCGCTTTCAAGTCCTCTTGGCAGCCTTACTTCAGTATATTTTTGGACGATAGCTGTCATTTATAACTCTGCAGGTTTGTGAATTACAGTGCCCCTGAGCTCCTTTCTTCAACTCGCTTTCTTTTGAGCTGGCCGCAACACCGCAGGATGGCTTCAGGCCCTAATCTGGTTCCGGCACGGCACGCTGAGCCTTTGGTTAATTCCTCTTCCTGGTGGGAAATGAGAGTTAAATTTGCCCGTCCAGACACCTCCAGCTAGTCTCTCATTGGTTCTCGCTATTCCTGTTCATCTTCCGCAGAAATTGCAAACTGGGCCAAACAGGAGGTTAAAGGGACTGACTCTCCAAGTCGGGAGGGTGTTAGTAAAGCGTCTGGAATGTTGCACCCGAGTACCAGGGTACGAAAACTGAGACATATTTGAACACGTCTCCCGATCACATGGTTGATCATACTCTAGGTTCCACATGCATGTTTTAGCTGAAGGAAGAATACCTTAAACCTGGGTAGTTGAAACCCGTGGAATGGGTACCATGCAATATGACTTCAAAGGGTCTTCATTTGCTCACCGAACCTCTCCAATCCTATCACTGCTGCATTTATGCCCCTGTACACATGCTTGATTCTCTTTCGGAGACATAGCAATCCATAGGTTTTAAGATACTTACTAGTCAGGTACATTCTTAGGCATTTAATATGCGGTGTTGAGTCCATTTCGTTGAGCAAGGAGTAGCTCTTGTCTATTCCATATTTGGCTTAAGGAACTTTATCTGTGTTCATTTCAATCTCTGGTTTTATGCAGCACCCCAACTCACCTTTACCCTTAAGCAAGCATAAGTTGGTTTTCTAAATTTGAGACCCTGTTCTGTTCTGTAATTCAGTTCCTGTGTAGCCAAGTTTACATTCCGTGTATTACTGATATCTTATGATGTTTCTTTTTCTGTGTGACTTATTTCAGTTAGAATCATCATACCTGAATCCACTCATTGTGCTGCTAAGGGCCTGATGACATAGATTTCATTGCTGAGTGATATTGCTTTGTAAGTAAATACCACAACTTCTTTATCCATTTTTCACTTTCTGCGATGTTGAACTTGTACTGTAAACGAGGTTCTTGTAAACAGAGGCGTCCCAAACTTTGGGGTGGCTGTGTCTTTTTGATTTTAATTTCCCTAAGCTATAGGACCATAAGTGGAAGTGCCCTAGGCTCTGTTGCTTTGTTTTTTAGATGTTTCAGGAAACACCATACACTTCTCCGGAGTGTCTGTTGGCAATTTACATCCCGCCCATCAGCATAACAAGGCTCCCAGTTCTCCATGGCCTGTCCTGTCTTTCTGGATTTTACACTTTTTTCAGATGGCCCTTTTGACCGGGGGGAAGTGAGACTTCATTGTAGTGCAGATTTCCTTTGCAAGCTTGCTTGGTTGGCCAAAAAGGGCGTATGCGTTTTTTCCTGAATATATTCAGGAAAAAACGCATACGCCCTTTTTGGCCAAGTGCATCATTGTGGACGTTCTGCCTCTTTTCCTATGCTTTCAATGCAATTCCAGTCTACCTCCTGAAATCGGTTTCCTGCAATTCTGCCCCGCTTTCAAGTCCTCTTGGCAGCCTTACTTCAGTATATTTTTGGACGATAGCTGTCATTTATAACTCTGCAGATTTGTGAATTACAGTGCCCCTGAGCTCCTTTCTTCAACTCGCTTTCTTTTGAGCTGGCCGCAACACCGCAGGATGGCTTCAGGCCCTAATCTGGTTCCGGCACGGCACGCTGAGCCTTTGGTTAATTCCTCTTCCTGGTGGGAAATGAGAGTTAAATTTGCCCGTCCAGACACCTCCAGCTAGTCTCTCATTGGTTCTCGCTATTCCTGTTCATCTTCCGCAGAAATTGCAAACTGGGCCAAACAGGAGGTTAAAGGGACTGACTCTCCAAGTCGGGAGGGTGTTAGTAAAGCGTCTGGAATGTTGCACCCGAGTACCAGGGTACGAAAACTGAGACATATTTGAACACGTCTCCCGATCACATGGTTGATCATACTCTAGGTTCCACATGCATGTTTTAGCTGAAGGAAGAATACCTTAAACCTGGGTAGTTGAAACCCGTGGAATGGGTACCATGCAATATGACTTCAAAGGGTCTTCATTTGCTCACCGAACCTCTCCAATCCTATCACTGCTGCGTTTATGCCCCTGTACACATGCTTGATTCTCTTTCGGAGACATAGCAATCCATAGGTTTTAAGATACTTACTAGTCAGGTACATTCTTAGGCATTTAATATGCGGTGTTGAGTCCATTTCGTTGAGCAAGGAGTAGCTCTTGTCTATTCCATATTTGGCTTAAGGAACTTTATCTGTGCTCATTTCAATCTCTGGTTTTATGCAGCACCCCAACTCACCTTTACCCTTAAGCAAGCATAAGTTGGTTTTCTAAATTTGAGACCCTGTTCTGTTCTGTAATTCAGTTCCTGTGTAGCCAAGTTTACATTCCGTGTATTACTGATATCTTATGATGTTTCTTTTTCTGTGTGACTTATTTCAGTTAGAATCATCATACCTGAATCCACTCATTGTGTTGCTAAGGGCCTGATGACATAGATTTCATTGCTGAGTGATATTGCTTTGTAAGTAAATACCACAACTTCTTTATCCATTTTTCACTTTCTGCGATGTTGAACTTGTACTGTAAACGAGGTTCTTGTAAACAGAGGCGTCCCAAACTTTGGGGTGGCTGTGTCTTTTTGATTTTAATTTCCCTAAGCTATAGGACCATAAGTGGAAGTGCCCTAGGCTCTGTTGCTTTGTTTTTTAGATGTTTCAGGAAACACCATACACTTCTCCCGAGTGTCTGTTGGCAATTTACATCCCGCCCATCAGCATAACAAGGCTCCCAGTTCTCCATGGCCTGTCCTGCCTTTCTGGATTTTACACTTTTTTCAGATGGCCCTTTTGACCGGGGGGAAGTGAGACTTCATTGTAGTGCAGATTTCCTTTGCAAGCTTGCTTGGTTGGCCAAAAAGGGCGTATGCGTTTTTTCCTGAATATATTCAGGAAAAAACGCATACGCCCTTTTTGACCAAGTGCATCATTGTGGACGTTCTGCCTCTTTTCCTATGCTTTCAATGCCATTCCAGTCTGCCTCCTGAAATCGGTTTCCTGCAATTCTGCCCTGCTTTCAAGTCCTCTTGGCAGCCTTACTTCAGTATATTTTTGGACGATAGCTGTCATTTATAACTCTGCAGGTTTGTGAATTACAGTGCCCCTGAGCTCCTTTCTTCAACTCGCTTTCTTTTGAGCTGGCCGCAACACCGCAGGATGGCTTCAGGCCCTAATCTGGTTCCGGCACGGCACGCTGAGCCTTTGGTTAATTCCTCTTCCTGGTGGGAAATGAGAGTTAAATTTGCCCGTCCAGACACCTCCAGCTAGTCTCTCATTGGTTCTCGCTATTCCTGTTCATCTTCCGCAGAAATTGCAAACTGGGCCAAACAGGAGGTTAAAGGGACTGACTCTCCAAGTCGGGAGGGTGTTAGTAAAGCGTCTGGAATGTTGCACCCGAGTACCAGGGTACGAAAACTGAGACATATTTGAACACGTCTCCCGATCACATGGTTGATCATACTCTAGGTTCCACATGCATGTTTTAGCTGAAGGAAGAATACCTTAAACCTGGGTAGTTGAAACCCGTGGAATGGGTACCATGCAATATGACTTCAAAGGGTCTTCATTTGCTCACTGAACCTCTCCAATCCTATCACTGCTGCATTTATGCCCCTGTACACATGCTTGATTCTCTTTCGGAGACATAGCAATCCATAGGTTTTAAGATACTTACTAGTCAGGTACATTCTTAGGCATTTAATATGCGGTGTTGAGTCCATTTCGTTGAGCAAGGAGTAGCTCTTGTCTATTCCATATTTGGCTTAAGGAACTTTATCTGTGTTCATTTCAATCTCTGGTTTTATGCAGCACCCCAACTCACCTTTACCCTTAAGCAAGCATAAGTTGGTTTTCTAAATTTGAGACCCTGTTCTGTTCTGTAATTCAGTTCCTGTGTAGCCAAGTTTACATTCCGTGTATTACTGATATCTTATGATGTTTCTTTTTCTGTGTGACTTATTTCAGTTAGAATCATCATACCTGAATCTACTCATTGTGCTGCTAAGGGCCTGATGACATAGATTTCATTGCTGAGTGATATTGCTTTGTAAGTAAATACCACAACTTCTTTATCCATTTTTCACTTTCTGCGATGTTGAACTTGTACTGTAAACGAGGTTCTTGTAAACAGAGGTGTCCCAAACTTTGGGGTGGCTGTGTCTTTTTGATTTTAATTTCCCTAAGCTATAGGACCATAAGTGGAAGTGCCCTAGGCTCTGTTGCTTTGTTTTTTAGATGTTTCAGGAAACACCATACACTTCTCCGGAGTGTCTGTTGGCAATTTACATCCCGCCCATCAGCATAACAAGGCTCCCAGTTCTCCATGCCCTGTCCTGTCTTTCTGGATTTTACACTTTTTTCAGATGGCCCTTTTGACCGGGGGGAAGTGAGACTTCATTGTAGTGCAGATTTCCTTTGCAAGCTTGCTTGGTTGGCCAAAAAGGGCGTATGCGTTTTTTCCTGAATATATTCAGGAAAAAACGCATACGCCCTTTTTGGCCAAGTGCATCATTGTGGACGTTCTGCCTCTTTTCCTATGCTTTCAATGCAATTCCAGTCTACCTCCTGAAATCGGTTTCCTGCAATTCTGCCCCGCTTTCAAGTCCTCTTGGCAGCCTTACTTCAGTATATTTTTGGACGATAGCTGTCATTTATAACTCTGCAGGTTTGTGAATTACAGTGCCCCTGAGCTCCTTTCTTCAACTCGCTTTCTTTTGAGCTGGCCGCAACACCGCAGGATGGCTTCAGGCCCTAATCTGGTTCCGGCACGGCACGCTGAGCCTTTGGTTAATTCCTCTTCCTGGTGGGAAATGAGAGTTAAATTTGCCCGTCCAGACACCTCCAGCTAGTCTCTCATTGGTTCTCGCTATTCCTGTTCATCTTCCGCAGAAATTGCAAACTGGGCCAAACAGGAGGTTAAAGGGACTGACTCTCCAAGTCGGGAGGGTGTTAGTAAAGCGTCTGGAATGTTGCACCCGAGTACCAGGGTACGAAAACTGAGACATATTTGAACACGTCTCCCGATCACATGGTTGATCATACTCTAGGTTCCACATGCATGTTTTAGCTGAAGGAAGAATACCTTAAACCTGGGTAGTTGAAACCCGTGGAATGGGTACCATGCAATATGACTTCAAAGGGTCTTCATTTGCTCACCGAACCTCTCCAATCCTATCACTGCTGCGTTTATGCCCCTGTACACATGCTTGATTCTCTTTCGGAGACATAGCAATCCATAGGTTTTAAGATACTTACTAGTCAGGTACATTCTTAGGCATTTAATATGCGGTGTTGAGTCCATTTCGTTGAGCAAGGAGTAGCTCTTGTCTATTCCATATTTGGCTTAAGGAACTTTATCTGTGCTCATTTCAATCTCTGGTTTTATGCAGCACCCCAACTCACCTTTCCCCTTAAGCAAGCATAAGTTGGTTTTCTAAATTTGAGACCCTGTTCTGTTCTGTAATTCAGTTCCTGTGTAGCCAAGTTTACATTCCGTGTATTACTGATATCTTATGATGTTTCTTTTTCTGTGTGACTTATTTCAGTTAGAATCATCATACCTGAATCCACTCATTGTGCTGCTAAGGGCCTGATGACATAGATTTCATTGCTGAGTGATATTGCTTTGTAAGTAAATACCACAACTTCTTTATCCATTTTTCACTTTCTGCGATGTTGAACTTGTACGCTAAACGAGGTTCTTGTAAACAGAGGCGTCCCAAACTTTGGGGTGACTGTGTCTTTTTGATTTTAATTTCCCTAAGCTATAGGACCATAAGTGGAAGTGCCCTAGGCTCTGTTGCTTTGTTTTTTAGATGTTTCAGGAAACACCATATACTTCTCCGGAGTGTCTGTTGGCAATTTACATCCCGCCCATCAGCATAACAAGGCTCCCAGTTCTCCATGGCCTGTCCTCCCTTTGTGCATTTTACACTTTTTTCAGATAGCCCTTTTGACCGGGGGGAAGTGAGACTTCATTGTAGTGCAGATTTCCTTTGCAAGCTTGCTTGGTTGGCCAAAAAGGGCGTATGCGTTTTTTCCTGAATATATTCAGGAAAAAACGCATACGCCCTTTTTGGCCAAGTGCATCATTGTGGACGTTCTGCCTCTTTTCCTATGCTTTCAATGCAATTCCAGTCTACCTCCTGAAATCGGTTTCCTGCAATTCTGCCCCGCTTTCAAGTCCTCTTGGCAGCCTTACTTCAGTATATTTTTGGACAATAGCTGTCATTTATAACTCTGCAGGTTTGTGAATTACAGTGCCCCTGAGCTCCTTTCTTCAACTCGCTTTCTTTTGAGCTGGCCGCAACACCGCAGGATGGCTTCAGGCCCTAATCTGGTTCCGGCACGGCACACTGAGCCTTTGGTTAATTCCTCTTCCTGGTGGGAAATGAGAGTTAAATTTGCCCGTCCAGACACCTCCAGCTAGTCTCTCATTGGTTCTCGCTATTCCTGTTCATCTTCCGCAGAAATTGCAAACTGGGCCAAACAGGAGGTTAAAGGGACTGACTCTCCAAGTCGGGAGGGTGTTAGTAAAGCGTCTGGAATGTTGCACCCGAGTACCAGGGTACGAAAACTGAGACATATTTGAACACGTCTCCCGATCACATGGTTGATCATACTCTAGGTTCCACATGCATGTTTTAGCTGAAGGAAGAATACCTTAAACCTGGGTAGTTGAAACCCGTGGAATGGGTACCATGCAATATGACTTCAAAGGGTCTTCATTTGCTCACCGAACCTCTCCAATCCTATCACTGCTGCGTTTATGCCCCTGTACACATGCTTGATTCTCTTTCGGAGACATAGCAATCCATAGGTTTTAAGATACTTACTAGTCAGGTACATTCTTAGGCATTTAATATGCGGTGTTGAGTCCATTTCGTTGAGCAAGGAGTAGCTCTTGTCTATTCCATATTTGGCTTAAGGAACTTTATCTGTGCTCATTTCAATCTCTGGTTTTATGCAGCACCCCAACTCACCTTTCCCCTTAAGCAAGCATAAGTTGGTTTTCTAAATTTGAGACCCTGTTCTGTTCTGTAATTCAGTTCCTGTGTAGCCAAGTTTACATTCCGTGTATTACTGATATCTTATGATGTTTCTTTTTCTGTGTGACTTATTTCAGTTAGAATCATCATACCTGAATCCACTCATTGTGCTGCTAAGGGCCTGATGACATAGATTTCATTGCTGAGTGATATTGCTTTGTAAGTAAATACCACAACTTCTTTATCCATTTTTCACTTTCTGCGATGTTGAACTTGTACTGTAAACGAGGTTCTTGTAAACAGAGGCGTCCCAATGATTGGGGTGGCTGTGTCTTTTTGATTTTAATTTCCCTAAGCTATAGGACCATAAGTGGAAGTGCCCTAGGCTCTGTTGCTTTGTTTTTTAGATGTTTCAGGAAACACCATACACTTCTCCCGAGTGTCTGTTGGCAATTTACATCCCGCCCATCAGCATAACAAGGCTCCCAGTTCTCCATGGCCTGTCCTGCCTTTCTGGATTTTACACTTTTTTCAGATGGCCCTTTTGACCGGGGGGAAGTGAGACTTCATTGTAGTGCAGATTTCCTTTGCAAGCTTGCTTGGTTGGCCAAAAAGGGCGTGTGCGTTTTTTCCTGAATATATTCAGGAAAAAACGCATACGCCCTTTTTGGCCAAGTGCATCATTGTGGACGTTCTGCCTCTTTTCCTATGCTTTCAATGCAATTCCAGTCTACCTCCTGAAATCGGTTTCCTGCAATTCTGCCCCGCTTTCAAGTCCTCTTGGCAGCCTTACTTCAGTATATTTTTGGACGATAGCTGTCATTTATAACTCTGCAGGTTTGTGAATTACAGTGCCCCTGAGCTCCTTTCTTCAACTCGCTTTCTTTTGAGCTGGCCACAACACCGCAGGATGGCTTCAGGCCTTAATCTGGTTCCGGCACGGCACGCTGAGCCTTTGGTTAATTCCTCTTCCTGGTGGGAAATGAGAGTTAAATTTGCCCGTCCAGACACCTCCAGCTAGTCTCTCATTGGTTCTCGCTATTCCTGTTCATCTTCCGCAGAAATTGCAAACTGGGCCAAACAGGAGGTTAAAGGGACTGACTCTCCAAGTCGGGAGGGTGTTAGTAAAGCGTCTGGAATGTTGCACCCGAGTACCAGGGTACGAAAACTGAGACATATTTGAACACGTCTCCCGATCACATGGTTGATCATACTCTAGGTTCCACATGCATGTTTTAGCTGAAGGAAGAATACCTTAAACCTGGGTAGTTGAAACCCGTGGAATGGGTACCATGCAATATGACTTCAAAGGGTCTTCATTTGCTCACCGAACCTCTCCAATCCTATCACTGCTGCGTTTATGCCCCTGTACACATGCTTGATTCTCTTTCGGAGACATAGCAATCCATAGGTTTTAAGATACTTACTAGTCAGGTACATTCTTAGGCATTTAATATGCGGTGTTGAGTCCATTTCGTTGAGCAAGGAGTAGCTCTTGTCTATTCCATATTTGGCTTAAGGAACTTTATCTGTGTTCATTTCAATCTCTGGTTTTATGCAGCACCCCAACTCACCTTTCCCCTTAAGCAAGCATAAGTTGGTTTTCTAAATTTGAGACCCTGTTCTGTTCTGTAATTCAGTTCCTGTGTAGCCAAGTTTACATTCCGTGTATTACTGATATCTTATGATGTTTCTTTTTCTGTGTGACTTATTTCAGTTAGAATCATCATACCTGAATCCACTCATTGTGCTGCTAAGGGCCTGATGACATAGATTTCATTGCTGAGTGATATTGCTTTGTAAGTAAATACCACAACTTCTTTATCCATTTTTCACTTTCTGCAATGTTGAACTTGTACTGTAAACGAGGTTCTTGTAAACAGAGGCGTCCCAAACTTTGGGGTGGCTGTGTCTTTTTGATTTTAAATTCCTTAAGCTATAGGACCATAAGTGGAAGTGCCCTAGGCTCTGTTGCTTTGTTTTTTAGATGTTTCAGGAAACACCATACACTTCTCCCGAGTGTCTGTTGGCAATTTACATCCCGCCCATCAGCATAACAAGGCTCCCAGTTCTCCATGGCCTGTCCTGCCTTTCTGGATTTTACACTTTTTTCAGATGGCCCTTTTGACCGGGGGGAAGTGAGACTTCATTGTAGTGCAGATTTCCTTTGCAAGCTTGCTTGGTTGGCCAAAAAGGGCGTGTGCGTTTTTTCCTGAATATATTCAGGAAAAAACGCATACGCCCTTTTTGGCCAAGTGCATCATTGTGGACGTTCTGCCTCTTTTCCTATGCTTTCAATGCAATTCCAGTCTACCTCCTGAAATCGGTTTCCTGCAATTCTGCCCCGCTTTCAAGTCCTCTTGGCAGCCTTACTTCAGTATATTTTTGGACGATAGCTGTCATTTATAACTCTGCAGGTTTGTGAATTACAGTGCCCCTGAGCTCCTTTCTTCAACTCGCTTTCTTTTGAGCTGGCCACAACACCGCAGGATGGCTTCAGGCCTTAATCTGGTTCCGGCACGGCACGCTGAGCCTTTGGTTAATTCCTCTTCCTGGTGGGAAATGAGAGTTAAATTTGCCCGTCCAGACACCTCCAGCTAGTCTCTCATTGGTTCTCGCTATTCCTGTTCATCTTCCGCAGAAATTGCAAACTGGGCCAAACAGGAGGTTAAAGGGACTGACTCTCCAAGTCGGGAGGGTGTTAGTAAAGCGTCTGGAATGTTGCACCCGAGTACCAGGGTACGAAAACTGAGACATATTTGAACACGTCTCCCGATCACATGGTTGATCATACTCTAGGTTCCACATGCATGTTTTAGCTGAAGGAAGAATACCTTAAACCTGGGTAGTTGAAACCCGTGGAATGGGTACCATGCAATATGACTTCAAAGGGTCTTCATTTGCTCACCGAACCTCTCCAATCCTATCACTGCTGCGTTTATGCCCCTGTACACATGCTTGATTCTCTTTCGGAGACATAGCAATCCATAGGTTTTAAGATACTTACTAGTCAGGTACATTCTTAGGCATTTAATATGCGGTGTTGAGTCCATTTCGTTGAGCAAGGAGTAGCTCTTGTCTATTCCATATTTGGCTTAAGGAACTTTATCTGTGTTCATTTCAATCTCTGGTTTTATGCAGCACCCCAACTCACCTTTCCCCTTAAGCAAGCATAAGTTGGTTTTCTAAATTTGAGACCCTGTTCTGTTCTGTAATTCAGTTCCTGTGTAGCCAAGTTTACATTCCGTGTATTACTGATATCTTATGATGTTTCTTTTTCTGTGTGACTTATTTCAGTTAGAATCATCATACCTGAATCCACTCATTGTGCTGCTAAGGGCCTGATGACATAGATTTCATTGCTGAGTGATATTGCTTTGTAAGTAAATACCACAACTTCTTTATCCATTTTTCACTTTCTGCAATGTTGAACTTGTACTGTAAACGAGGTTCTTGTAAACAGAGGCGTCCCAAACTTTGGGGTGGCTGTGTCTTTTTGATTTTAATTTCCCTAAGCTATAGGACCATAAGTGGAAGTGCCCTAGGCTCTGTTGCTTTGTTTTTTAGATGTTTCAGGAAACACCATACACTTCTCCCGAGTGTCTGTTGGCAATTTACATCCCACCCATCAGCATAACAAGGCTCCCAGTTCTCCATGGCCTGTCCTGCCTTTCTGGATTTTACACTTTTTTCAGATGGCCCTTTTGACCGGGGGGAAGTGAGACTTCATTGTAGTGCAGATTTCCTTTGCAAGCTTGCTTGGTTGGCCAAAAAGGGCGTGTGCGTTTTTTCCTGAATATATTCAGGAAAAAACGCATACGCACTTTTTGGCCAAGTGCATCATTGTGGACGTTCTGCCTCTTTTCCTATGCTTTCAATGCAATTCCAGTCTACCTCCTGAAATCGGTTTCCTGCAATTCTGCCCCGCTTTCAAGTCCTCTTGGCAGCCTTACTTCAGTATATTTTTGGACGATAGCTGTCATTTATAACTCTGCAGGTTTGTGAATTACAGTGCCCCTGAGCTCCTTTCTTCAACTCGCTTTCTTTTGAGCTGGCCACAACACCGCAGGATGGCTTCAGGCCCTAATCTGGTTCCGGCACGGCACGCTGAGCCTTTGGTTAATTCCTCTTCCTGGTGGGAAATGAGAGTTAAATTTGCCCGTCCAGACACCTCCAGCTAGTCTCTCATTGGTTCTCGCTATTCCTGTTCATCTTCCGCAGAAATTGCAAACTGGGCCAAACAGGAGGTTAAAGGGACTGACTCTCCAAGTCGGGAGGGTGTTAGTAAAGCGTCTGGAATGTTGCACCCGAGTACCAGGGTACGAAAACTGAGACATATTTGAACACGTCTCCCGATCACATGGTTGATCATACTCTAGGTTCCACATGCATGTTTTAGCTGAAGGAAGAATACCTTAAACCTGGGTAGTTGAAACCCGTGGAATGGGTACCATGCAATATGACTTCAAAGGGTCTTCATTTGCTCACCGAACCTCTCCAATCCTATCACTGCTGCGTTTATGCCCCTGTACACATGCTTGATTCTCTTTCGGAGACATAGCAATCCATAGGTTTTAAGATACTTACTAGTCAGGTACATTCTTAGGCATTTAATATGCGGTGTTGAGTCCATTTCGTTGAGCAAGGAGTAGCTCTTGTCTATTCCATATTTGGCTTAAGGAACTTTATCTGTGTTCATTTCAATCTCTGGTTTTATGCAGCACCCCAACTCACCTTTCCCCTTAAGCAAGCATAAGTTGGTTTTCTAAATTTGAGACCCTGTTCTGTTCTGTAATTCAGTTCCTGTGTAGCCAAGTTTACATTCCGTGTATTACTGATATCTTATGATGTTTCTTTTTCTGTGTGACTTATTTCAGTTAGAATCATCATACCTGAATCCACTCATTGTGCTGCTAAGGGCCTGATGACATAGATTTCATTGCTGAGTGATATTGCTTTGTAAGTAAATACCACAACTTCTTTATCCATTTTTCACTTTCTGCGATGTTGAACTTGTACTGTAAACGAGGTTCTTGTAAACAGAGGCGTCCCAAACTTTGGGGTGGCTGTGTCTTTTTGATTTTAATTTCCCTAAGCTATAGGACCATAAGTGGAAGTGCCCTAGGCTCTGTTGCTTTGTTTTTTAGATGTTTCAGGAAACACCATACACTTCTCCCGAGTGTCTGTTGGCAATTTACATCCCACCCATCAGCATAACAAGGCTCCCAGTTCTCCATGGCCTGTCCTGCCTTTCTGGATTTTACACTTTTTTCAGATGGCCCTTTTGACCGGGGGGAAGTGAGACTTCATTGTAGTGCAGATTTCCTTTGCAAGCTTGCTTGGTTGGCCAAAAAGGGCGTGTGCGTTTTTTCCTGAATATATTCAGGAAAAAACGCATACGCCCTTTTTGGCCAAGTGCATCATTGTGGACGTTCTGCCTCTTTTCCTATGCTTTCAATGCAATTCCAGTCTACCTCCTGAAATCGGTTTCCTGCAATTCTGCCCCGCTTTCAAGTCCTCTTGGCAGCCTTACTTCAGTATATTTTTGGACGATAGCTGTCATTTATAACTCTGCAGGTTTGTGAATTACAGTGCCCCTGAGCTCCTTTCTTCAACTCGCTTTCTTTTGAGCTGGCCACAACACCGCAGGATGGCTTCAGGCCCTAATCTGGTTCCGGCACGGCACGCTGAGCCTTTGGTTAATTCCTCTTCCTGGTGGGAAATGAGAGTTAAATTTGCCCGTCCAGACACCTCCAGCTAGTCTCTCATTGGTTCTCGCTATTCCTGTTCATCTTCCGCAGAAATTGCAAACTGGGCCAAACAGGAGGTTAAAGGGACTGACTCTCCAAGTCGGGAGGGTGTTAGTAAAGCGTCTGGAATGTTGCACCCGAGTACCAGGGTACGAAAACTGAGACATATTTGAACACGTCTCCCGATCACATGGTTGATCATACTCTAGGTTCCACATGCATGTTTTAGCTGAAGGAAGAATACCTTAAACCTGGGTAGTTGAAACCCGTGGAATGGGTACCATGCAATATGACTTCAAAGGGTCTTCATTTGCTCACCGAACCTCTCCAATCCTATCACTGCTGCGTTTATGCCCCTGTACACATGCTTGATTCTCTTTCGGAGACATAGCAATCCATAGGTTTTAAGATACTTACTAGTCAGGTACATTCTTAGGCATTTAATATGCGGTGTTGAGTCCATTTCGTTGAGCAAGGAGTAGCTCTTGTCTATTCCATATTTGGCTTAAGGAACTTTATCTGTGCTCATTTCAATCTCTGGTTTTATGCAGCACCCCAACTCACCTTTCCCCTTAAGCAAGCATAAGTTGGTTTTCTAAATTTGAGACCCTGTTCTGTTCTGTAATTCAGTTCCTGTGTAGCCAAGTTTACATTCCGTGTATTACTGATATCTTATGATGTTTCTTTTTCTGTGTGACTTATTTCAGTTAGAATCATCATACCTGAATCCACTCATTGTGCTGCTAAGGGCCTGATGACATAGATTTCATTGCTGAGTGATATTGCTTTGTAAGTAAATACCACAACTTCTTTATCCATTTTTCACTTTCTGCGATGTTGAACTTGTACTGTAAACGAGGTTCTTGTAAACAGAGGCGTCCCAAACTTTGGGGTGGCTGTGTCTTTTTGATTTTAATTTCCCTAAGCTATAGGACCATAAGTGGAAGTGCCCTAGGCTCTGTTGCTTTGTTTTTTAGATGTTTCAGGAAACACCATACACTTCTCCGGAGTGTCTGTTGGCAATTTACATCCCACCCATCAGCATAACAAGGCTCCCAGTTCTCCATGGCCTGTCCTGCCTTTCTGGATTTTACACTTTTTTCAGATGGCCCTTTTGACCGGGGGGAAGTGAGACTTCATTGTAGTGCAGATTTCCTTTGCAAGCTTGCTTGGTTGGCCAAAAAGGGCGTGTGCGTTTTTTCCTGAATATATTCAGGAAAAAACGCATACGCACTTTTTGGCCAAGTGCATCATTGTGGACGTTCTGCCTCTTTTCCTATGCTTTCAATGCAATTCCAGTCTACCTCCTGAAATCGGTTTCCTGCAATTCTGCCCCGCTTTCAAGTCCTCTTGGCAGCCTTACTTCAGTATATTTTTGGACGATAGCTGTCATTTATAACTCTGCAGGTTTGTGAATTACAGTGCCCCTGAGCTCCTTTCTTCAACTCGCTTTCTTTTGAGCTGGCCACAGCACCGCAGGATGGCTTCAGGCCCTAATCTGGTTCCGGCACGGCACGCTGAGCCTTTGGTTAATTCCTCTTCCTGGTGGGAAATGAGAGTTAAATTTGCCCGTCCAGACACCTCCAGCTAGTCTCTCATTGGTTCTCGCTATTCCTCTTCATCTTCCGCAGAAATTGCAAACTGGGCCAAACAGGAGGTTAAAGGGACTGACTCTCCAAGTCGGGAGGGTGTTAGTAAAGCGTCTGGAATGTTGCACCCGAGTACCAGGGTACGAAAACTGAGACATATTTGAACACGTCTCCCGATCACATGGTTGATCATACTCTAGGTTCCACATGCATGTTTTAGCTGAAGGAAGAATACCTTAAACCTGGGTAGTTGAAACCCGTGGAATGGGTACCATGCAATATGACTTCAAAGGGTCTTCATTTGCTCACCGTACCTCTCCAATCCTATCACTGCTGCGTTTATGCCCCTGTACACATGCTTGATTCTCTTTCGGAGACATAGCAATCCATAGGTTTTAAGATACTTACTAGTCAGGTACATTCTTAGGCATTTAATATGCGGTGTTGAGTCCATTTCGTTGAGCAAGGAGTAGCTCTTGTCTATTCCATATTTGGCTTAAGGAACTTTATCTGTGCTCATTTCAATCTCTGGTTTTATGCAGCACCCCAACTCACCTTTACCCTTAAGCAAGCATAAGTTGGTTTTCTAAATTTGAGACCCTGTTCTGTTCTGTAATTCAGTTCCTGTGTAGCCAAGTTTACATTCCGTGTATTACTGATATCTTATGATGTTTCTTTTTCTGTGTGACTTATTTCAGTTAGAATCATCATACCTGAATCCACTCATTGTGCTGCTAAGGGCCTGATGACATAGATTTCATTGCTGAGTGATATTGCTTTGTAAGTAAATACCACAACTTCTTTATCCATTTTTCACTTTCTGCGATGTTGAACTTGTACTGTAAACGAGGTTCTTGTAAACAGAGGCGTCCCAAACTTTGGGGTGGCTGTGTCTTTTTGATTTTAATTTCCCTAAGCTATAGGACCATAAGTGGAAGTGCCCTAGGCTCTGTTGCTTTGTTTTTTAGATGTTTCAGGAAACACCATACACTTCTCCCGAGTGTCTGTTGGCAATTTACATCCCACCCATCAGCATAACAAGGCTCCCAGTTCTCCATGGCCTGTCCTGCCTTTCTGGATTTTACACTTTTTTCAGATGGCCCTTTTGACCGGGGGGAAGTGAGACTTCATTGTAGTGCAGATTTCCTTTGCAAGCTTGCTTGGTTGGCCAAAAAGGGCGTGTGCGTTTTTTCCTGAATATATTCAGGAAAAAACGCATACGCCCTTTTTGGCCAAGTGCATCATTGTGGACGTTCTGCCTCTTTTCCTATGCTTTCAATGCAATTCCAGTCTACCTCCTGAAATCGGTTTCCTGCAATTCTGCCCCGCTTTCAAGTCCTCTTGGCAGCCTTACTTCAGTATATTTTTGGACGATAGCTGTCATTTATAACTCTGCAGGTTTGTGAATTACAGTGCCCCTGAGCTCCTTTCTTCAACTCGCTTTCTTTTGAGCTGGCCACAACACCGCAGGATGGCTTCAGGCCCTAATCTGGTTCCGGCACGGCACGCTGAGCCTTTGGTTAATTCCTCTTCCTGGTGGGAAATGAGAGTTAAATTTGCCCGTCCAGACACCTCCAGCTAGTCTCTCATTGGTTCTCGCTATTCCTGTTCATCTTCCGCAGAAATTGCAAACTGGGCCAAACAGGAGGTTAAAGGGACTGACTCTCCAAGTCGGGAGGGTGTTAGTAAAGCGTCTGGAATGTTGCACCCGAGTACCAGGGTACGAAAACTGAGACATATTTGAACACGTCTCCCGATCACATGGTTGATCATACTCTAGGTTCCACATGCATGTTTTAGCTGAAGGAAGAATACCTTAAACCTGGGTAGTTGAAACCCGTGGAATGGGTACCATGCAATATGACTTCAAAGGGTCTTCATTTGCTCACCGAACCTCTCCAATCCTATCACTGCTGCGTTTATGCCCCTGTACACATGCTTGATTCTCTTTCGGAGACATAGCAATCCATAGGTTTTAAGATACTTACTAGTCAGGTACATTCTTAGGCATTTAATATGCGGTGTTGAGTCCATTTCGTTGAGCAAGGAGTAGCTCTTGTCTATCCCATATTTGGCTTAAGGAACTTTATCTGTGCTCATTTCAATCTCTGGTTTTATGCAGCACCCCAACTCACCTTTCCCCTTAAGCAAGCATAAGTTGGTTTTCTAAATTTGAGACCCTGTTCTGTTCTGTAATTCAGTTCCTGTGTAGCCAAGTTTACATTCCGTGTATTACTGATATCTTATGATGTTTCTTTTTCTGTGTGACTTATTTCAGTTAGAATCATCATACCTGAATCCACTCATTGTGCTGCTAAGGGCCTGATGACATAGATTTCATTGCTGAGTGATATTGCTTTGTAAGTAAATACCACAACTTCTTTATCCATTTTTCACTTTCTGCGATGTTGAACTTGTACTGTAAATGAGGTTCTTGTAAACAGAGGCGTCCCAAACTTTGGGGTGGCTGTGTCTTTTTGATTTTAATTTCCCTAAGCTATAGGACCATAAGTGGAAGTGCCCTAGGCTCTGTTGCTTTGTTTTTTAGATGTTTCAGGAAACACCATACACTTCTCCCGAGTGTCTGTTGGCAATTTACATCCCACCCATCAGCATAACAAGGCTCCCAGTTCTCCATGGCCTGTCCTGCCTTTCTGGATTTTACACTTTTTTCAGATGGCCCTTTTGACCGGGGGGAAGTGAGACTTCATTGTAGTGCAGATTTCCTTTGCAAGCTTGCTTGGTTGGCCAAAAAGGGCGTATGCGTTTTTTCCTGAATATATTCAGGAAAAAACGCATACGCCCTTTTTGGCCAAGTGCATCATTGTGGACGTTCTGCCTCTTTTCCTATGCTTTCAATGCAATTCCAGTCTGCCTCCTGAAATCGGTTTCCTGCAATTCTGCCCCGCTTTCAAGTCCTCTTGGCAGCCTTACTTCAGTATATTTTTGGACGATAGCTGTCATTTATAACTCTGCAGGTTTGTGAATTACAGTGCCCCTGAGCTCCTTTCTTCAACTCGCTTTCTTTTGAGCTGGCCGCAACACCGCAGGATGGCTTCAGGCCCTAATCTGGTTCCGGCACGGCACGCTGAGCCTTTGGTTAATTCCTCTTCCTGGTGGGAAATGAGAGTTAAATTTGCCCATCCAGACACCTCCAGCTAGTCTCTCATTGGTTCTCGCTATTCCTGTTCATCTTCCGCAGAAATTGCAAACTGGGCCAAACAGGAGGTTAAAGGGACTGACTCTCCAAGTCGGGAGGGTGTTAGTAAAGCGTCTGGAATGTTGCACCCGAGTACCAGGGTACGAAAACTGAGACATATTTGAACACGTCTCCCGATCACATGGTTGATCATACTCTAGGTTCCACATGCATGTTTTAGCTGAAGGAAGAATACCTTAAACCTGGGTAGTTGAAACCCGTGGAATGGGTACCATGCAATATGACTTCAAAGGGTCTTCATTTGCTCACCGAACCTCTCCAATCCTATCACTGCTGCGTTTATGCCCCTGTACACATGCTTGATTCTCTTTCGGAGACATAGCAATCCATAGGTTTTAAGATACTTACTAGTCAGGTACATTCTTAGGCATTTAATATGCGGTGTTGAGTCCATTTCGTTGAGCAAGGAGTAGCTCTTGTCTATTCCATATTTGGCTTAAGGAACTTTATCTGTGCTCATTTCAATCTCTGGTTTTATGCAGCACCCCAACTCACCTTTCCCCTTAAGCAAGCATAAGTTGGTTTTCTAAATTTGAGACCCTGTTCTGTTCTGTAATTCAGTTCCTGTGTAGCCAAGTTTACATTCCGTGTATTACTGATATCTTATGATGTTTCTTTTTCTGTGTGACTTATTTCAGTTAGAATCATCATACCTGAATCCACTCATTGTGCTGCTAAGGGCCTGATGACATAGATTTCATTGCTGAGTGATATTGCTTTGTAAGTAAATACCACAACTTCTTTATCCATTTTTCACTTTCTGCGATGTTGAACTTGTACTGTAAACGAGGTTCTTGTAAACAGAGGCGTCCCAAACTTTGGGGTGGCTGTGTCTTTTTGATTTTAATTTCCCTAAGCTATAGGACCATAAGTGGAAGTGCCCTAGGCTCTGTTGCTTTGTTTTTTAGATGTTTCAGGAAACACCATACACTTCTCCCGAGTGTCTGTTGGCAATTTACATCCCGCCCATCAGCATAACAAGGCTCCCAGTTCTCCATGGCCTGTCCTGCCTTTCTGGATTTTACACTTTTTTCAGATGGCCCTTTTGACCGGGGGGAAGTGAGACTTCATTGTAGTGCAGATTTCCTTTGCAAGCTTGCTTGGTTGGCCAAAAAGGGCGTATGCGTTTTTTCCTGAATATATTCAGGAAAAAACGCATACGCCCTTTTTGGCCAAGTGCATCATTGTGGACGTTCTGCCTCTTTTCCTATGCTTTCAATGCAATTCCAGTCTACCTCCTGAAATCGGTTTCCTGCAATTCTGCCCCGCTTTCAAGTCCTCTTGGCAGCCTTACTTCAGTATATTTTTGGACGATAGCTGTCATTTATAACTCTGCAGGTTTGTGAATTACAGTGCCCCTGAGCTCCTTTCTTCAACTCGCTTTCTTTTGAGCTGGCCGCAACACCGCAGGATGGCTTCAGGCCCTAATCTGGTTCCGGCACGGCACGCTGAGCCTTTGGTTAATTCCTCTTCCTGGTGGGAAATGAGAGTTAAATTTGCCCATCCAGACACCTCCAGCTAGTCTCTCATTGGTTCTCGCTATTCCTGTTCATCTTCCGCAGAAATTGCAAACTGGGCCAAACAGGAGGTTAAAGGGACTGACTCTCCAAGTTGGGAGGGTGTTAGTAAAGCGTCTGGAATGTTGCACCCGAGTACCAGGGTACGAAAACTGAGACATATTTGAACACGTCTCCCGATCACATGGTTGATCATACTCTAGGTTCCACATGCATGTTTTAGCTGAAGGAAGAATACCTTAAACCTGGGTAGTTGAAACCCGTGGAATGGGTACCATGCAATATGACTTCAAAGGGTCTTCATTTGCTCACCGAACCTCTCCAATCCTATCACTGCTGCGTTTATGCCCCTGTACACATGCTTGATTCTCTTTCGGAGACATAGCAATCCATAGGTTTTAAGATACTTACTAGTCAGGTACATTCTTAGGCATTTAATATGCGGTGTTGAGTCCATTTCGTTGAGCAAGGAGTAGCTCTTGTCTATTCCATATTTGGCTTAAGGAACTTTATCTGTGCTCATTTCAATCTCTGGTTTTATGCAGCACCCCAACTCACCTTTCCCCTTAAGCAAGCATAAGTTGGTTTTCTAAATTTGAGACCCTGTTCTGTTCTGTAATTCAGTTCCTGTGTAGCCAAGTTTACATTCCGTGTATTACTGATATCTTATGATGTTTCTTTTTCTGTGTGACTTATTTCAGTTAGAATCATCATACCTGAATCCACTCATTGTGCTGCTAAGGGCCTGATGACATAGATTTCATTGCTGAGTGATATTGCTTTGTAAGTAAATACCACAACTTCTTTATCCATTTTTCACTTTCTGCGATGTTGAACTTGTACTGTAAACGAGGTTCTTGTAAACAGAGGCGTCCCAAACTTTGGGGTGGCTGTGTCTTTTTGATTTTAATTTCCCTAAGCTATAGGACCATAAGTGGAAGTGCCCTAGGCTCTGTTGCTTTGTTTTTTAGATGTTTCAGGAAACACCATACACTTCTCCCGAGTGTCTGTTGGCAATTTACATCCCGCCCATCAGCATAACAAGGCTCCCAGTTCTCCATGGCCTGTCCTGTCTTTCTGGATTTTACACTTTTTTCAGATGGCCCTTTTGACCGGGGGGAAGTGAGACTTCATTGTAGTGCAGATTTCCTTTGCAAGCTTGCTTGGTTGGCCAAAAAGGGCGTATGCGTTTTTTCCTGAATATATTCAGGAAAAAACGCATACGCCCTTTTTGGCCAAGTGCATCATTGTGGACGTTCTGCCTCTTTTCCTATGCTTTCAATGCAATTCCAGTCTGCCTCCTGAAATCGGTTTCCTGCAATTCTGCCCCGCTTTCAAGTCCTCTTGGCAGCCTTACTTCAGTATATTTTTGGACGATAGCTGTCATTTATAACTCTGCAGGTTTGTGAATTACAGTGCCCCTGAGCTCCTTTCTTCAACTCGCTTTCTTTTGAGCTGGCCGCAACACCGCTTGATGGCTTCAGGCCCTAATCTGGTTCCGGCACGGCACGCTGAGCCTTTGGTTAATTCCTCTTCCTGGTGGGAAATGAGAGTTAAATTTGCCCGTCCAGACACCTCCAGCTAGTCTCTCATTGGTTCTCGCTATTCCTGTTCATCTTCCGCAGAAATTGCAAACTGGGCCAAACAGGAGGTTAAAGGGACTGACTCTCCAAGTCGGGAGGGTGTTAGTAAAGCGTCTGGAATGTTGCACCCGAGTACCAGGGTACGAAAACTGAGACATATTTGAACACGTCTCCCGATCACATGGTTGATCATACTCTAGGTTCCACATGCATGTTTTAGCTGAAGGAAGAATACCTTAAACCTGGGTAGTTGAAACCCGTGGAATGGGTACCATGCAATATGACTTCAAAGGGTCTTCATTTGCTCACCGAACCTCTCCAATCCTATCACTGCTGCGTTTATGCCCCTGTACACATGCTTGATTCTCTTTCGGAGACATAGCAATCCATAGGTTTTAAGATACTTACTAGTCAGGTACATTCTTAGGCATTTAATATGCGGTGTTGAGTCCATTTCGTTGAGCAAGGAGTAGCTCTTGTCTATTCCATATTTGGCTTAAGGAACTTTATCTGTGCTCATTTCAATCTCTGGTTTTATGCAGCACCCCAACTCACCTTTCCCCTTAAGCAAGCATAAGTTGGTTTTCTAAATTTGAGACCCTGTTCTGTTCTGTAATTCAGTTCCTGTGTAGCCAAGTTTACATTCCGTGTATTACTGATATCTTATGATGTTTCTTTTTCTGTGTGACTTATTTCAGTTAGAATCATCATACCTGAATCCACTCATTGTGCTGCTAAGGGCCTGATGACATAGATTTCATTGCTGAGTGATATTGCTTTGTAAGTAAATACCACAACTTCTTTATCCATTTTTCACTTTCTGCGATGTTGAACTTGTACTGTAAACGAGGTTCTTGTAAACAGAGGCGTCCCAAACTTTGGGGTGGCTGTGTCTTTTTGATTTTAATTTCCCTAAGCTATAGGACCATAAGTGGAAGTGCCCTAGGCTCTGTTGCTTTGTTTTTTAGATGTTTCAGGAAACACCATACACTTCTCCCGAGTGTCTGTTGGCAATTTACATCCCGCCCATCAGCATAACAAGGCTCCCAGTTCTCCATGGCCTGTCCTGCCTTTCTGGATTTTACACTTTTTTCAGATGGCCCTTTTGACCGGGGGGAAGTGAGACTTCATTGTAGTGCAGATTTCCTTTGCAAGCTTGCTTGGTTGGCCAAAAAGGGCGTATGCGTTTTTTCCTGAATATATTCAGGAAAAAACGCATACGCCCTTTTTGGCCAAGTGCATCATTGTGGACGTTCTGCCTCTTTTCCTATGCTTTCAATGCAATTCCAGTCTACCTCCTGAAATCGGTTTCCTGCAATTCTGCCCCGCTTTCAAGTCCTCTTGGCAGCCTTACTTCAGTATATTTTTGGACGATAGCTGTCATTTATAACTCTGCAGGTTTGTGAATTACAGTGCCCCTGAGCTCCTTTCTTCAACTCGCTTTCTTTTGAGCTGGCCGCAACACCGCAGGATGGCTTCAGGCCCTAATCTGGTTCCGGCACGGCACGCTGAGCCTTTGGTTAATTCCTCTTCCTGGTGGGAAATGAGAGTTAAATTTGCCCATCCAGACACCTCCAGCTAGTCTCTCATTGGTTCTCGCTATTCCTGTTCATCTTCCGCAGAAATTGCAAACTGGGCCAAACAGGAGGTTAAAGGGACTGACTCTCCAAGTCGGGAGGGTGTTAGTAAAGCGTCTGGAATGTTGCACCCGAGTACCAGGGTACGAAAACTGAGACATATTTGAACACGTCTCCCGATCACATGGTTGATCATACTCTAGGTTCCACATGCATGTTTTAGCTGAAGGAAGAATACCTTAAACCTGGGTAGTTGAAACCCGTGGAATGGGTACCATGCAATATGACTTCAAAGGGTCTTCATTTGCTCACCGAACCTCTCCAATCCTATCACTGCTGCGTTTATGCCCCTGTACACATGCTTGATTCTCTTTCGGAGACATAGCAATCCATAGGTTTTAAGATACTTACTAGTCAGGTACATTCTTAGGCATTTAATATGCGGTGTTGAGTCCATTTCGTTGAGCAAGGAGTAGCTCTTGTCTATTCCATATTTGGCTTAAGGAACTTTATCTGTGCTCATTTCAATCTCTGGTTTTATGCAGCACCCCAACTCACCTTTCCCCTTAAGCAAGCATAAGTTGGTTTTCTAAATTTGAGACCCTGTTCTGTTCTGTAATTCAGTTCCTGTGTAGCCAAGTTTACATTCCGTGTATTACTGATATCTTATGATGTTTCTTTTTCTGTGTGACTTATTTCAGTTAGAATCATCATACCTGAATCCACTCATTGTGCTGCTAAGGGCCTGATGACATAGATTTCATTGCTGAGTGATATTGCTTTGTAAGTAAATACCACAACTTCTTTATCCATTTTTCACTTTCTGCGATGTTGAACTTGTACTGTAAACGAGGTTCTTGTAAACAGAGGCGTCCCAAACTTTGGGGTGGCTGTGTCTTTTTGATTTTAATTTCCCTAAGCTATAGGACCATAAGTGGAAGTGCCCTAGGCTCTGTTGCTTTGTTTTTTAGATGTTTCAGGAAACACCATACACTTCTCCCGAGTGTCTGTTGGCAATTTACATCCCGCCCATCAGCATAACAAGGCTCCCAGTTCTCCATGGCCTGTCCTGCCTTTCTGGATTTTACACTTTTTTCAGATGGCCCTTTTGACCGGGGGGAAGTGAGACTTCATTGTAGTGCAGATTTCCTTTGCAAGCTTGCTTGGTTGGCCAAAAAGGGCGTATGCGTTTTTTCCTGAATATATTCAGGAAAAAACGCATACGCCCTTTTTGGCCAAGTGCATCATTGTGGACGTTCTGCCTCTTTTCCTATGCTTTCAATGCAATTCCAGTCTACCTCCTGAAATCGGTTTCCTGCAATTCTGCCCCGCTTTCAAGTCCTCTTGGCAGCCTTACTTCAGTATATTTTTGGACGATAGCTGTCATTTATAACTCTGCAGGTTTGTGAATTACAGTGCCCCTGAGCTCCTTTCTTCAACTCGCTTTCTTTTGAGCTGGCCGCAACACCGCAGGATGGCTTCAGGCCCTAATCTGGTTCCGGCACGGCACGCTGAGCCTTTGGTTAATTCCTCTTCCTGGTGGGAAATGAGAGTTAAATTTGCCCGTCCAGACACCTCCAGCTAGTCTCTCATTGGTTCTCGCTATTCCTGTTCATCTTCCGCAGAAATTGCAAACTGGGCCAAACAGGAGGTTAAAGGGACTGACTCTCCAAGTCGGGAGGGTGTTAGTAAAGCGTCTGGAATGTTGCACCCGAGTACCAGGGTACGAAAACTGAGACATATTTGAACACGTCTCCCGATCACATGGTTGATCATACTCTAGGTTCCACATGCATGTTTTAGCTGAAGGAAGAATACCTTAAACCTGGGTAGTTGAAACCCGTGGAATGGGTACCATGCAATATGACTTCAAAGGGTCTTCATTTGCTCACCGAACCTCTCCAATCCTATCACTGCTGCGTTTATGCCCCTGTACACATGCTTGATTCTCTTTCGGAGACATAGCAATCCATAGGTTTTAAGATACTTACTAGTCAGGTACATTCTTAGGCATTTAATATGCGGTGTTGAGTCCATTTCGTTGAGCAAGGAGTAGCTCTTGTCTATTCCATATTTGGCTTAAGGAACTTTATCTGTGCTCATTTCAATCTCTGGTTTTATGCAGCACCCCAACTCACCTTTCCCCTTAAGCAAGCATAAGTTGGTTTTCTAAATTTGAGACCCTGTTCTGTTCTGTAATTCAGTTCCTGTGTAGCCAAGTTTACATTCCGTGTATTCCTGATATCTTATGATGTTTCTTTTTCTGTGTGACTTATTTCAGTTAGAATCATCATACCTGAATCCACTCATTGTGCTGCTAAGGGCCTGATGACATAGATTTCATTGCTGAGTGATATTGCTTTGTAAGTAAATACCACAACTTCTTTATCCATTTTTCACTTTCTGCGATGTTGAACTTGTACGCTAAACGAGGTTCTTGTAAACAGAGGCGTCCCAAACTTTGGGGTGGCTGTGTCTTTTTGATTTTAATTTCCCTAAGCTATAGGACCATAAGTGGAAGTGCCCTAGGCTCTGTTGCTTTGTTTTTTAGATGTTTCAGGAAACACCATACACTTCTCCGGAGTGTCTGTTGGCAATTTACATCCCGCCCATCAGCATAACAAGGCTCCCAGTTCTCCATGGCCTGTCCTCCCTTTCTGGATTTTACACTTTTTTCAGATAGCCCTTTTGACCGGTGGGAAGTGAGACTTCATTGTAGTGCAGATTTCCTTTGCAAGCTTGCTTGGTTGGCCAAAAAGGGCGTATGCGTTTTTTCCTGAATATATTCAGGAAAAAACGCATATGCCCTTTTTGGCCAAGTGCATCATTGTGGACGTTCTGCCTCTTTTCCTATGCTTTCAATGCAATTCCAGTCTACCTCCTGAAATCGGTTTCCTGCAATTCTGCCCCGCTTTCAAGTCCTCTTGGCAGCCTTACTTCAGTATATTTTTGGACGATAGCTGTCATTTATAACTCTGCAGGTTTGTGAATTACAGTGCCCCTGAGCTCCTTTCTTCAACTCGCTTTCTTTTGAGCTGGCCGCAACACCGCAGGATGGCTTCAGGCCCTAATCTGGTTCCGGCACGGCACGCTGAGCCTTTGGTTAATTCCTCTTCCTGGTGGGAAATGAGAGTTAAATTTGCCCGTCCAGACACCTCCAGCTAGTCTCTCATTGGTTCTCGCTATTCCTGTTCATCTTCCGCAGAAATTGCAAACTGGGCCAAACAGGAGGTTAAAGGGACTGACTCTCCAAGTCGGGAGGGTGTTAGTAAAGCGTCTGGAATGTTGCACCCGAGTACCAGGGTACGAAAACTGAGACATATTTGAACACGTCTCCCGATCACATGGTTGATCATACTCTAGGTTCCACATGCATGTTTTAGCTGAAGGAAGAATACCTTAAACCTGGGTAGTTGAAACCCGTGGAATGGGTACCATGCAATATGACTTCAAAGGGTCTTCATTTGCTCACCGAACCTCTCCAATCCTATCACTGCTGCGTTTATGCCCCTGTACACATGCTTGATTCTCTTTCGGAGACATAGCAATCCATAGGTTTTAAGATACTTACTAGTCAGGTACATTCTTAGGCATTTAATATGCGGTGTTGAGTCCATTTCGTTGAGCAAGGAGTAGCTCTTGTCTATTCCATATTTGGCTTAAGGAACTTTATCTGTGCTCATTTCAATCTCTGGTTTTATGCAGCACCCCAACTCACCTTTCCCCTTAAGCAAGCATAAGTTGGTTTTCTAAATTTGAGACCCTGTTCTGTTCTGTAATTCAGTTCCTGTGTAGCCAAGTTTACATTCCGTGTATTACTGATATCTTATGATGTTTCTTTTTCTGTGTGACTTATTTCAGTTAGAATCATCATACCTGAATCCACTCATTGTGCTGCTAAGGGCCTGATGACATAGATTTCATTGCTGAGTGATATTGCTTTGTAAGTAAATACCACAACTTCTTTATCCATTTTTCACTTTCTGCGATGTTGAACTTGTACGCTAAACGAGGTTCTTGTAAACAGAGGCGTCCCAAACTTTGGGGTGGCTGTGTCTTTTTGATTTTAATTTCCCTAAGCTATAGGACCATAAGTGGAAGTGCCCTAGGCTCTGTTGCTTTGTTTTTTAGATGTTTCAGGAAACACCATACACTTCTCCGGAGTGTCTGTTGGCAATTTACATCCCGCCCATCAGCATAACAAGGCTCCCAGTTCTCCATGGCCTGTCCTCCCTTTCTGGATTTTACACTTTTTTCAGATAGCCCTTTTGACCGGGGGGAAGTGAGACTTCATTGTAGTGCAGATTTCCTTTGCAAGCTTGCTTGGTTGGCCAAAAAGGGCGTATGCGTTTTTTCCTGAATATATTCAGGAAAAAACGCATACGCCCTTTTTGGCCAAGTGCATCATTGTGGACGTTCTGCCTCTTTTCCTATGCTTTCAATGCAATTCCAGTCTACCTCCTGAAATCGGTTTCCTGCAATTCTGCCCCGCTTTCAAGTCCTCTTGGAAGCCTTACTTCAGTATATTTTTGGACGATAGCTGTCATTTATAACTCTGCAGGTTTGTGAATTACAGTGCCCCTGAGCTCCTTTCTTCAACTCGCTTTCTTTTGAGCTGGCCGCAACACCGCAGGATGGCTTCAGGCCCTAATCTGGTTCCGGCACGGCACGCTGAGCCTTTGGTTAATTCCTCTTCCTGGTGGGAAATGAGAGTTAAATTTGCCCGTCCAGACACCTCCAGCTAGTCTCTCATTGGTTCTCGCTATTCCTGTTCATCTTCCGCAGAAATTGCAAACTGGGCCAAACAGGAGGTTAAAGGGACTGACTCTCCAAGTCGGGAGGGTGTTAGTAAAGCGTCTGGAATGTTGCACCCGAGTACCAGGGTACGAAAACTGAGACATATTTGAACACGTCTCCCGATCACATGGTTGATCATACTCTAGGTTCCACATGCATGTTTTAGCTGAAGGAAGAATACCTTAAACCTGGGTAGTTGAAACCCGTGGAATGGGTACCATGCAATATGACTTCAAAGGGTCTTCATTTGCTCACCGAACCTCTCCAATCCTATCACTGCTGCGTTTATGCCCCTGTACACATGCTTGATTCTCTTTCGGAGACATAGCAATCCATAGGTTTTAAGATACTTACTAGTCAGGTACATTCTTAGGCATTTAATATGCGGTGTTGAGTCCATTTCGTTGAGCAAGGAGTAGCTCTTGTCTATTCCATATTTGGCTTAAGGAACTTTATCTGTGCTCATTTCAATCTCTGGTTTTATGCAGCACCCCAACTCACCTTTCCCCTTAAGCAAGCATAAGTTGGTTTTCTAAATTTGAGACCCTGTTCTGTTCTGTAATTCAGTTCCTGTGTAGCCAAGTTTACATTCCGTGTATTACTGATATCTTATGATGTTTCTTTTTCTGTGTGACTTATTTCAGTTAGAATCATCATACCTGAATCCACTCATTGTGCTGCTAAGGGCCTGATGACATAGATTTCATTGCTGAGTGATATTGCTTTGTAAGTAAATACCACAACTTCTTTATCCATTTTTCACTTTCTGCGATGTTGAACTTGTACGCTAAACGAGGTTCTTGTAAACAGAGGCGTCCCAAACTTTGGGGTGGCTGTGTCTTTTTTATTTTAATTTCCCTAAGCTATAGGACCATAAGTGGAAGTGCCCTAGGCTCTGTTGCTTTGTTTTTTAGATGTTTCAGGAAACACCATACACTTCTCCCGAGTGTCTGTTGGCAATTTACATCCCGCCCATCAGCATAACAAGGCTCCCAGTTCTCCATGGCCTGTCCTCCCTTTCTGGATTTTACACTTTTTTCAGATAGCCCTTTTGACCGGGGGGAAGTGAGACTTCATTGTAGTGCAGATTTCCTTTGCAAGCTTGCTTGGTTGGCCAAAAAGGGCGTATGCGTTTTTTCCTGAATATATTCAGGAAAAAACGCATACGCCCTTTTTGGCCAAGTGCATCATTGTGGACGTTCTGCCTCTTTTCCTATGCTTTCAATGCAATTCCAGTCTGCCTCCTGAAATCGGTTTCCTGCAATTCTGCCCCGCTTTCAAGTCCTCTTGGCAGCCTTACTTCAGTATATTTTTGGACGATAGCTGTCATTTATAACTCTGCAGGTTTGTGAATTACAGTGCCCCTGAGCTCCTTTCTTCAACTCGCTTTCTTTTGAGCTGGCCGCAACACCGCAGGATGGCTTCAGGCCCTAATCTGGTTCCGGCACGGCACGCTGAGCCTTTGGTTAATTCCTCTTCCTGGTGGGAAATGAGAGTTAAATTTGCCCGTCCAGACACCTCCAGCTAGTCTCTCATTGGTTCTCGCTATTCCTGTTCATCTTCCGCAGAAATTGCAAACTGGGCCAAACAGGAGGTTAAAGGGACTGACTCTCCAAGTCGGGAGGGTGTTAGTAAAGCGTCTGGAATGTTGCACCCGAGTACCAGGGTACGAAAACTGAGACATATTTGAACACGTCTCCCGATCACATGGTTGATCATACTCTAGGTTCCACATGCATGTTTTAGCTGAAGGAAGAATACCTTAAACCTGGGTAGTTGAAACCCGTGGAATGGGTACCATGCAATATGACTTCAAAGGGTCTTCATTTGCTCACCGAACCTCTCCAATCCTATCACTGCTGCGTTTATGCCCCTGTACACATGCTTGATTCTCTTTCGGAGACATAGCAATCCATAGGTTTTAAGATACTTACTAGTCAGGTACATTCTTAGGCATTTAATATGCGGTGTTGAGTCCATTTCGTTGAGCAAGGAGTAGCTCTTGTCTATTCCATATTTGGCTTAAGGAACTTTATCTGTGCTCATTTCAATCTCTGGTTTTATGCAGCACCCCAACTCACCTTTCCCCTTAAGCAAGCATAAGTTGGTTTTCTAAATTTGAGACCCTGTTCTGTTCTGTAATTCAGTTCCTGTGTAGCCAAGTTTACATTCCGTGTATTACTGATATCTTATGATGTTTCTTTTTCTGTGTGACTTATTTCAGTTAGAATCATCATACCTGAATCCACTCATTGTGCTGCTAAGGGCCTGATGACATAGATTTCATTGCTGAGAGATATTGTTTTGTAAGTAAATACCACAACTTCTTTATCCATTTTTCACTTTCTGCGATGTTGAACTTGTACTGTAAACGAGGTTCTTGTAAACAGAGGCGTCCCAAACTTTGGGGTGGCTGTGTCTTTTTGATTTTAATTTCCCTAAACTATAGGACCATAAGTGGAAGTGCCCTAGGCTCTGTTGCTTTGTTTTTTAGATGTTTCAGGAAACACCATACACTTCTCCCGAGTGTCTGTTGGCAATTTACATCCCGCCCATCAGCATAACAAGGCTCCCAGTTCTCCATGGCCTGTCCTGCCTTTCTGGATTTTACACTTTTTTCAGATGGCCCTTTTGACCGGGGGGAAGTGAGACTTCATTGTAGTGCAGATTTCCTTTGCAAGCTTGCTTGGTTGGCCAAAAAGGGCGTATGCGTTTTTTCCTGAATATATTCAGGAAAAAGCGCATACGCCCTTTTTGGCCAAGTGCATCATTGTGGACGTTCTGCCTCTTTTCCTATGCTTTCAATGCAATTCCAGTCTGCCTCCTGAAATCGGTTTCCTGCAATTCTGCCCCGCTTTCAAGTCCTCTTGGCAGCCTTACTTCAGTATATTTTTGGACGATAGCTGTCATTTATAACTCTGCAGGTTTGTGAATTACAGTACCCCTGAGCTCCTTTCTTCAACTCGCTTTCTTTTGAGCTGGCCGCAACACCGCAGGATGGCTTCAGGCCCTAATCTGGTTCCGGCACGGCACGCTGAGCCTTTGGTTAATTCCTCTTCCTGGTGGGAAATGAGAGTTAAATTTGCCCGTCCAGACACCTCCAGCTAGTCTCTCATTGGTTCTCGCTATTCCTGTTCATCTTCCGCAGAAATTGCAAACTGGGCCAAACAGGAGGTTAAAGGGACTGACTCTCCAAGTCGGGAGGGTGTTAGTAAAGCGTCTGGAATGTTGCACCCGAGTACCAGGGTACGAAAACTGAGACATATTTGAACACGTCTCCCGATCACATGGTTGATCATACTCTAGGTTCCACATGCATGTTTTAGCTGAAGGAAGAATACCTTAAACCTGGGTAGTTGAAACCCGTGGAATGGGTACCATGCAATATGACTTCAAAGGGTCTTCATTTGCTCACCGAACCTCTCCAATCCTATCACTGCTGCGTTTATGCCCCTGTACACATGCTTGATTCTCTTTCGGAGACATAGCAATCCATAGGTTTTAAGATACTTACTAGTCAGGTACATTCTTAGGCATTTAATATGCGGTGTTGAGTCCATTTCGTTGAGCAAGGAGTAGCTCTTGTCTATTCCATATTTGGCTTAAGGAACTTTATCTGTGCTCATTTCAATCTCTGGTTTTATGCAGCACCCCAACTCACCTTTACCCTTAAGCAAGCATAAGTTGGTTTTCTAAATTTGAGACCCTGTTCTGTTCTGTAATTCAGTTCCTGTGTAGCCAAGTTTACATTCCGTGTATTACTGATATCTTATGATGTTTCTTTTTCTGTGTGACTTATTTCAGTTAGAATCATCATACCTGAATCCACTCATTGTGCTGCTAAGGGCCTGATGACATAGATTTCATTGCTGAGTGATATTGCTTTGTAAGTAAATACCACAACTTCTTTATCCATTTTTCACTTTCTGCGATGTTGAACTTGTACTGTAAACGAGGTTCTTGTAAACAGAGGCGTCCCAAACTTTGGGGTGGCTGTGTCTTTTTGATTTTAATTTCCCTAAGCTATAGGACCATAAGTGGAAGTGCCCTAGGCTCTGTTGCTTTGTTTTTTAGATGTTTCAGGAAACACCATACACTTCTCCCGAGTGTCTGTTGGCAATTTACATCCCGCCCATCAGCATAACAAGGCTCCCAGTTCTCCATGGCCTGTCCTGCCTTTCTGGATTTTACACTTTTTTCAGATGGCCCTTTTGACCGGGGGGAAGTGAGACTTCATTGTAGTGCAGATTTCCTTTGCAAGCTTGCTTGGTTGGCCAAAAAGGGCGTATGCGTTTTTTCCTGAATATATTCAGGAAAAAACGCATACGCCCTTTTTGGCCAAGTGCATCATTGTGGACGTTCTGCCTCTTTTCCTATGCTTTCAATGCAATTCCAGTCTGCCTCCTGAAATCGGTTTCCTGCAATTCTGCCCCGCTTTCAAGTCCTCTTGGCAGCCTTACTTCAGTATATTTTTGGAAGATAGCTGTCATTTATAACTCTGCAGGTTTGTGAATTACAGTGCCCCTGAGCTCCTTTCTTCAACTCGCTTTCTTTTGAGCTGGCCGCAACACCGCAGGATGGCTTCAGGCCCTAATCTGGTTCCGGCACGGCACGCTGAGCCTTTGGTTAATTCCTCTTCCTGGTGGGAAATGAGAGTTAAATTTGCCCGTCCAGACACCTCCAGCTAGTCTCTCATTGGTTCTCGCTATTCCTGTTCATCTTCCGCAGAAATTGCAAACTGGGCCAAACAGGAGGTTAAAGGGACTGACTCTCCAAGTCGGGAGGGTGTTAGTAAAGCGTCTGGAATGTTGCACCCGAGTACCAGGGTACGAAAACTGAGACATATTTGAACACGTCTCCCGATCACATGGTTGATCATACTCTAGGTTCCACATGCATGTTTTAGCTGAAGGAAGAATACCTTAAACCTGGGTAGTTGAAACCCGTGGAATGGGTACCATGCAATATGACTTCAAAGGGTCTTCATTTGCTCACCGAACCTCTCCAATCCTATCACTGCTGCGTTTATGCCCCTGTACACATGCTTGATTCTCTTTCGGAGACATAGCAATCCATAGGTTTTAAGATACTTACTAGTCAGGTACATTCTTAGGCATTTAATATGCGGTGTTGAGTCCATTTCGTTGAGCAAGGAGTAGCTCTTGTCTATTCCATATTTGGCTTAAGGAACTTTATCTGTGCTCATTTCAATCTCTGGTTTTATGCAGCACCCCAACTCACCTTTCCCCTTAAGCAAGCATAAGTTGGTTTTCTAAATTTGAGACCCTGTTCTGTTCTGTAATTCAGTTCCTGTGTAGCCAAGTTTACATTCCGTGTATTCCTGATATCTTATGATGTTTCTTTTTCTGTGTGACTTATTTCAGTTAGAATCATCATACCTGAATCTACTCATTGTGCTGCTAAGGGCCTGATGACATAGATTTCATTGCTGAGTGATATTGCTTTGTAAGTAAATACCACAACTTCTTTATCCATTTTTCACTTTCTGCGATGTTGAACTTGTACTGTAAACGAGGTTCTTGTAAACAGAGGTGTCCCAAACTTTGGGGTGGCTGTGTCTTTTTGATTTTAATTTCCCTAAGCTATAGGACCATAAGTGGAAGTGCCCTAGGCTCTGTTGCTTTGTTTTTTAGATGTTTCAGGAAACACCATACACTTCTCCGGAGTGTCTGTTGGCAATTTACATCCCGCCCATCAGCATAACAAGGCTCCCAGTTCTCCATGGCCTGTCCTGTCTTTCTGGATTTTACACTTTTTTCAGATGGCCCTTTTGACCGGGGGGAAGTGAGACTTCATTGTAGTGCAGATTTCCTTTGCAAGCTTGCTTGGTTGGCCAAAAAGGGCGTATGCGTTTTTTCCTGAATATATTCAGGAAAAAACGCATACGCCCTTTTTGGCCAAGTGCATCATTGTGGACGTTCTGCCTCTTTTCCTATGCTTTCAATGCAATTCCAGTCTACCTCCTGAAATCGGTTTCCTGCAATTCTGCCCCGCTTTCAAGTCCTCTTGGCAGCCTTACTTCAGTATATTTTTGGACGATAGCTGTCATTTATAACTCTGCAGGTTTGTGAATTACAGTGCCCCTGAGCTCCTTTCTTCAACTCGCTTTCTTTTGAGCTGGCCGCAACACCGCAGGATGGCTTCAGGCCCTAATCTGGTTCCGGCACGGCACGCTGAGCCTTTGGTTAATTCCTCTTCCTGGTGGGAAATGAGAGTTAAATTTGCCCGTCCAGACACCTCCAGCTAGTCTCTCATTGGTTCTCGCTATTCCTGTTCATCTTCCGCAGAAATTGCAAACTGGGCCAAACAGGAGGTTAAAGGGACTGACTCTCCAAGTCGGGAGGGTGTTAGTAAAGCGTCTGGAATGTTGCACCCGAGTACCAGGGTACGAAAACTGAGACATATTTGAACACGTCTCCCGATCACATGGTTGATCATACTCTAGGTTCCACATGCATGTTTTAGCTGAAGGAAGAATACCTTAAACCTGGGTAGTTGAAACCCGTGGAATGGGTACCATGCAATATGACTTCAAAGGGTCTTCATTTGCTCACCGAACCTCTCCAATCCTATCACTGCTGCGTTTATGCCCCTGTACACATGCTTGATTCTCTTTTGGAGACATAGCAATCCATAGGTTTTAAGATACTTACTAGTCAGGTACATTCTTAGGCATTTAATATGCGGTGTTGAGTCCATTTCGTTGAGCAAGGAGTAGCTCTTGTCTATTCCATATTTGGCTTAAGGAACTTTATCTGTGCTCATTTCAATCTCTGGTTTTATGCAGCACCCCAACTCACCTTTCCCCTTAAGCAAGCATAAGTTGGTTTTCTAAATTTGAGACCCTGTTCTGTTCTGTAATTCAGTTCCTGTGTAGCCAAGTTTACATTCCGTGTATTACTGATATCTTATGATGTTTCTTTTTCTGTGTGACTTATTTCAGTTAGAATCATCATACCTGAATCCACTCATTGTGCTGCTAAGGGCCTGATGACATAGATTTCATTGCTGAGTGATATTGCTTTGTAAGTAAATACCACAACTTCTTTATCCATTTTTCACTTTCTGCGATGTTGAACTTGTACGCTAAACGAGGTTCTTGTAAACAGAGGCGTCCCAAACTTTGGGGTGGCTGTGTCTTTTTGATTTTAATTTCCCTAAGCTATAGGACCATAAGTGGAAGTGCCCTAGGCTCTGTTGCTTTGTTTTTTAGATGTTTCAGGAAACACCATACACTTCTCCGGAGTGTCTGTTGGCAATTTACATCCCGCCCATCAGCATAACAAGGCTCCCAGTTCTCCATGGCCTGTCCTCCCTTTCTGGATTTTACACTTTTTTCAGATAGCCCTCTTGACCGGGGGGATGTGAGACTTCATTGTAGTGCAGATTTCCTTTGCAAGCTTGCTTCGTTGGCCAAAAAGGGCGTATGCGTTTTTTCCTGAATATATTCAGGAAAAAACGCATACGCCCTTTTTGGCCAAGTGCATCATTGTGGACGTTCTGCCTCTTTTCCTATGCTTTCAATGCAATTCCAGTCTACCTCCTGAAATCGGTTTCCTGCAATTCTGCCCCGCTTTCAAGTCCTCTTGGCAGCCTTACTTCAGTATATTTTTGGACGATAGCTGTCATTTATAACTCTGCAGGTTTGTGAATTACAGTGCCCCTGAGCTCCTTTCTTCAACTCGCTTTCTTTTGAGCTGGCCGCAACACCGCAGGATGGCTTCAGGCCCTAATCTGGTTCCGGCACGGCACGCTGAGCCTTTGGTTAATTCCTCTTCCTGGTGGGAAATGAGAGTTAAATTTGCCCGTCCAGACACCTCCAGCTAGTCTCTCATTGGTTCTCGCTATTCCTGTTCATCTTCCGCAGAAATTGCAAACTGGGCCAAACAGGAGGTTAAAGGGACTGACTCTCCAAGTCGGGAGGGTGTTAGTAAAGCGTCTGGAATGTTGCACCCGAGTACCAGGGTACGAAAACTGAGACATATTTGAACACGTCTCCCGATCACATGGTTGATCATACTCTAGGTTCCACATGCATGTTTTAGCTGAAGGAAGAATACCTTAAACCTGGGTAGTTGAAACCCGTGGAATGGGTACCATGCAATATGACTTCAAAGGGTCTTCATTTGCTCACCGAACCTCTCCAATCCTATCACTGCTGCGTTTATGCCCCTGTACACATGCTTGATTCTCTTTCGGAGACATAGCAATCCATAGGTTTTAAGATACTTACTAGTCAGGTACATTCTTAGGCATTTAATATGCGGTGTTGAGTCCATTTCGTTGAGCAAGGAGTAGCTCTTGTCTATTCCATATTTGGCTTAAGGAACTTTATCTGTGCTCATTTCAATCTCTGGTTTTATGCAGCACCCCAACTCACCTTTCCCCTTAAGCAAGCATAAGTTGGTTTTCTAAATTTGAGACCCTGTTCTGTTCTGTAATTCAGTTCCTGTGTAGCCAAGTTTACATTCCGTGTATTCCTGATATCTTATGATGTTTCTTTTTCTGTGTGACTTATTTCAGTTAGAATCATCATACCTGAATCTACTCATTGTGCTGCTAAGGGCCTGATGACATAGATTTCATTGCTGAGTGATATTGCTTTGTAAGTAAATACCACAACTTCTTTATCCATTTTTCACTTTCTGCGATGTTGAACTTGTACTGTAAACGAGGTTCTTGTAAACAGAGGTGTCCCAAACTTTGGGGTGGCTGTGTCTTTTTGATTTTAATTTCCCTAAGCTATAGGACCATAAGTGGAAGTGCCCTAGGCTCTGTTGCTTTGTTTTTTAGATGTTTCAGGAAACACCATACACTTCTCCGGAGTGTCTGTTGGCAATTTACATCCCGCACATCAGCATAACAAGGCTCCCAGTTCTCCATGGCCTGTCCTCCCTTTCTGGATTTTACACTTTTTTCAGATAGCCCTCTTGACCGGGGGGAAGTGAGACTTCATTGTAGTGCAGATTTCCTTTGCAAGCTTGCTTGGTTGGCCAAAAAGGGCGTATGCGTTTTTTCCTGAATATATTCAGGAAAAAACGCATATGCCCTTTTTGGCCAAGTGCATCATTGTGGACATTCTGCCTCTTTTCCTATGCTTTCAATGCAATTCCAGTCTACCTCCTGAAATCGGTTTCCTGCAATTCTGCCCCGCTTTCAAGTCCTCTTGGCAGCCTTACTTCAGTATATTTTTGGACGATAGCTGTCATTTATAACTCTGCAGGTTTGTGAATTACAGTGCCCCTGAGCTCCTTTCTTCAACTCGCTTTCTTTTGAGCTGGCCGCAACACCGCAGGATGGCTTCAGGCCCTAATCTGGTTCCGGCACGGCACGCTGAGCCTTTGGTTAATTCCTCTTCCTGGTGGGAAATGAGAGTTAAATTTGCCCGTCCAGACACCTCCAGCTAGTCTCTCATTGGTTCTCGCTATTCCTGTTCATCTTCCGCAGAAATTGCAAACTGGGCCAAACAGGAGGTTAAAGGGACTGACTCTCCAAGTCGGGAGGGTGTTAGTAAAGCGTCTGGAATGTTGCACCCGAGTACCAGGGTACGAAAACTGAGACATATTTGAACACGTCTCCCGATCACATGGTTGATCATACTCTAGGTTCCACATGCATGTTTTAGCTGAAGGAAGAATACCTTAAACCTGGGTAGTTGAAACCCGTGGAATGGGTACCATGCAATATGACTTCAAAGGGTCTTCATTTGCTCACCGAACCTCTCCAATCCTATCACTGCTGCGTTTATGCCCCTGTACACATGCTTGATTCTCTTTCGGAGACATAGCAATCCATAGGTTTTAAGATACTTACTAGTCAGGTACATTCTTAGGCATTTAATATGCGGTGTTGAGTCCATTTCGTTGAGCAAGGAGTAGCTCTTGTCTATTCCATATTTGGCTTAAGGAACTTTATCTGTGCTCATTTCAATCTCTGGTTTTATGCAGCACCCCAACTCACCTTTCCCCTTAAGCAAGCATAAGTTGGTTTTCTAAATTTGAGACCCTGTTCTGTTCTGTAATTCAGTTCCTGTGTAGCCAAGTTTACATTCCGTGTATTACTGATATCTTATGATGTTTCTTTTTCTGTGTGACTTATTTCAGTTAGAATCATCATACCTGAATCCACTCATTGTGCTGCTAAGGGCCTGATGACATAGATTTCATTGCTGAGTGATATTGCTTTGTAAGTAAATACCACAACTTCTTTATCCATTTTTCACTTTCTGCGATGTTGAACTTGTACGCTAAACGAGGTTCTTGTAAACAGAGGCGTCCCAAACTTTGGGGTGGCTGTGTCTTTTTGATTTTAATTTCCCTAAGCTATAGGACCATAAGTGGAAGTGCCCTAGGCTCTGTTGCTTTGTTTTTTAGATGTTTCAGGAAACACCATACACTTCTCCCGAGTGTCTGTTGGCAATTTACATCCCGCCCATCAGCATAACAAGGCTCCCAGTTCTCCATGGCCTGTCCTCCCTTTCTGGATTTTACACTTTTTTCAGATAGCCCTTTTGACCGGGGGGAAGTGAGACTTCATTGTAGTGCAGATTTCCTTTGCAAGCTTGCTTGGTTGGCCAAAAAGGGCGTATGCGTTTTTTCCTGAATATATTCAGGAAAAAACGCATACGCCCTTTTTGGCCAAGTGCATCATTGTGGACGTTCTGCCTCTTTTCCTATGCTTTCAATGCAATTCCAGTCTGCCTCCTGAAATCGGTTTCCTGCAATTCTGCCCCGCTTTCAAGTCCTCTTGGCAGCCTTACTTCAGTATATTTTTGGACGATAGCTGTCATTTATAACTCTGCAGGTTTGTGAATTACAGTGCCCCTGAGCTCCTTTCTTCAACTCGCTTTCTTTTGAGCTGGCCGCAACACCGCAGGATGGCTTCAGGCCCTAATCTGGTTCCGGCACGGCACGCTGAGCCTTTGGTTAATTCCTCTTCCTGGTGGGAAATGAGAGTTAAATTTGCCCGTCCAGACACCTCCAGCTAGTCTCTCATTGGTTCTCGCTATTCCTGTTCATCTTCCGCAGAAATTGCAAACTGGGCCAAACAGGAGGTTAAAGGGACTGACTCTCCAAGTCGGGAGGGTGTTAGTAAAGCGTCTGGAATGTTGCACCCGAGTACCAGGGTACGAAAACTGAGACATATTTGAACACGTCTCCCGATCACATGGTTGATCATACTCTAGGTTCCACATGCATGTTTTAGCTGAAGGAAGAATACCTTAAACCTGGGTAGTTGAAACCCGTGGAATGGGTACCATGCAATATGACTTCAAAGGGTCTTCATTTGCTCACCGAACCTCTCCAATCCTATCACTGCTGCGTTTATGCCCCTGTACACATGCTTGATTCTCTTTCGGAGACATAGCAATCCATAGGTTTTAAGATACTTACTAGTCAGGTACATTCTTAGGCATTTAATATGCGGTGTTGAGTCCATTTCGTTGAGCAAGGAGTAGCTCTTGTCTATTCCATATTTGGCTTAAGGAACTTTATCTGTGCTCATTTCAATCTCTGGTTTTATGCAGCACCCCAACTCACCTTTCCCCTTAAGCAAGCATAAGTTGGTTTTCTAAATTTGAGACCCTGTTCTGTTCTGTAATTCAGTTCCTGTGTAGCCAAGTTTACATTCTGTGTATTCCTGATATCTTATGATGTTTCTTTTTCTGTGTGACTTATTTCAGTTAGAATCATCATACCTGAATCCACTCATTGTGCTGCTAAGGGCCTGATGACATAGATTTCATTGCTGAGTGATATTGCTTTGTAAGTAAATACCACAACTTCTTTATCCATTTTTCACTTTCTGCGATGTTGAACTTGTACGCTAAACGAGGTTCTTGTAAACAGAGGCGTCCCAAACTTTGGGGTGGCTGTGTCTTTTTGATTTTAATTTCCCTAAGCTATAGGACCATAAGTGGAAGTGCCCTAGGCTCTGTTGCTTTGTTTTTTAGATGTTTCAGGAAACACCATACACTTCTCCCGAGTGTCTGTTGGCTATTTACATCCCGCCCATCAGCATAACAAGGCTCCCAGTTCTCCATGGCCTGTCCTCCCTTTCTGGATTTTACACTTTTTTCAGATAGCCCTTTTGACCGGGGGGAAGTGAGACTTCATTGTAGTGCAGATTTCCTTTGCAAGCTTGCTTGGTTGGCCAAAAAGGGCGTATGCGTTTTTTCCTGAATATATTCAGGAAAAAACGCATACGCCCTTTTTGGCCAAGTGCATCATTGTGGACGTTCTGCCTCTTTTCCTATGCTTTCAATGCAATTCCAGTCTGCCTCCTGAAATCGGTTTCCTGCAATTCTGCCCCGCTTTCAAGTCCTCTTGGCAGCCTTACTTCAGTATATTTTTGGACGATAGCTGTCATTTATAACTCTGCAGGTTTGTGAATTACAGTGCCCCTGAGCTCCTTTCTTCAACTCGCTTTCTTTTGAGCTGGCCGCAACACCGCAGGATGGCTTCAGGCCCTAATCTGGTTCCGGCACGGCACGCTGAGCCTTTGGTTAATTCCTCTTCCTGGTGGGAAATGAGAGTTAAATTTGCCCGTCCAGACACCTCCAGCTAGTCTCTCATTGGTTCTCGCTATTCCTGTTCATCTTCCGCAGAAATTGCAAACTGGGCCAAACAGGAGGTTAAAGGGACTGACTCTCCAAGTCGGGAGGGTGTTAGTAAAGCGTCTGGAATGTTGCACCCGAGTACCAGGGTACGAAAACTGAGACATATTTGAACACGTCTCCCGATCACATGGTTGATCATACTCTAGGTTCCACATGCATGTTTTAGCTGAAGGAAGAATACCTTAAACCTGGGTAGTTGAAACCCGTGGAATGGGTACCATGCAATATGACTTCAAAGGGTCTTCATTTGCTCACCGAACCTCTCCAATCCTATCACTGCTGCGTTTATGCCCCTGTACACATGCTTGATTCTCTTTCGGAGACATAGCAATCCATAGGTTTTAAGATACTTACTAGTCAGGTACATTCTTAGGCATTTAATATGCGGTGTTGAGTCCATTTCGTTGAGCAAGGAGTAGCTCTTGTCTATTCCATATTTGGCTTAAGGAACTTTATCTGTGCTCATTTCAATCTCTGGTTTTATGCAGCACCCCAACTCACCTTTACCCTTAAGCAAGCATAAGTTGGTTTTCTAAATTTGAGACCCTGTTCTGTTCTGTAATTCAGTTCCTGTGTAGCCAAGTTTACATTCCGTGTATTACTGATATCTTATGATGTTTCTTTTTCTGTGTGACTTATTTCAGTTAGAATCATCATACCTGAATCCACTCATTGTGCTGCTAAGGGCCTGATGACATAGATTTCATTGCTGAGTGATATTGCTTTGTAAGTAAATACCACAACTTCTTTATCCATTTTTCACTTTCTGCGATGTTGAACTTGTACGCTAAACGAGGTTCTTGTAAACAGAGGCGTCCCAAACTTTGGGGTGGCTGTGTCTTTTTGATTTTAATTTCCCTAAGCTATAGGACCATAAGTGGAAGTGCCCTAGGCTCTGTTGCTTTGTTTTTTAGATGTTTCAGGAAACACCATACACTTCTCCCGAGTGTCTGTTGGCAATTTACATCCCGCCCATCAGCATAACAAGGCTCCCAGTTCTCCATGGCCTGTCCTGCCTTTCTGGATTTTACACTTTTTTCAGATGGCCCTTTTGACCGGGGGGAAGTGAGACTTCATTGTAGTGCAGATTTCCTTTGCAAGCTTGCTTGGTTGGCCAAAAAGGGCGTATGCGTTTTTTCCTGAGTATATTCAGGAAAAAACGCATACGCCCTTTTTGGCCAAGTGCATCATTGTGGACGTTCTGCCTCTTTTCCTATGCTTTCAATGCAATTCCAGTCTGCCTCCTGAAATCGGTTTCCTGCAATTCTGCCCCGCTTTCAAGTCCTCTTGGCAGCCTTACTTCAGTATATTTTTGGACGATAGCTGTCATTTATAACTCTGCAGGTTTGTGAATTACAGTGCCCCTGAGCTCCTTTCTTCAACTCGCTTTCTTTTGAGCTGGCCGCAACACCGCAGGATGGCTTCAGGCCCTAATCTGGTTCCGGCACGGCACGCTGAGCCTTTGGTTAATTCCTCTTCCTGGTGGGAAATGAGAGTTAAATTTGCCCGTCCAGACACCTCCAGCTAGTCTCTCATTGGTTCTCGCTATTCCTGTTCATCTTCCGCAGAAATTGCAAACTGGGCCAAACAGGAGGTTAAAGGGACTGACTCTCCAAGTCGGGAGGGTGTTAGTAAAGCGTCTGGAATGTTGCACCCGAGTACCAGGGTACGAAAACTGAGACATATTTGAACACGTCTCCCGATCACATGGTTGATCATACTCTAGGTTCCACATGCATGTTTTAGCTGAAGGAAGAATACCTTAAACCTGGGTAGTTGAAACCCGTGGAATGGGTACCATGCAATATGACTTCAAAGGGTCTTCATTTGCTCACCGAACCTCTCCAATCCTATCACTGCTGCGTTTATGCCCCTGTACACATGCTTGATTCTCTTTCGGAGACATAGCAATCCATAGGTTTTAAGATACTTACTAGTCAGGTACATTCTTAGGCATTTAATATGCGGTGTTGAGTCCATTTCGTTGAGCAAGGAGTAGCTCTTGTCTATTCCATATTTGGCTTAAGGAACTTTATCTGTGCTCATTTCAATCTCTGGTTTTATGCAGCACCCCAACTCACCTTTCCCCTTAAGCAAGCATAAGTTGGTTTTCTAAATTTGAGACCCTGTTCTGTTCTGTAATTCAGTTCCTGTGTAGCCAAGTTTACATTCCGTGTATTCCTGATATCTTATGATGTTTCTTTTTCTGTGTGACTTATTTCAGTTAGAATCATCATACCTGAATCCACTCATTGTGCTGCTAAGGGCCTGATGACATAGATTTCATTGCTGAGTGATATTGCTTTGTAAGTAAATACCACAACTTCTTTATCCATTTTTCACTTTCTGCGATGTTGAACTTGTACGCTAAACGAGGTTCTTGTAAACAGAGGCGTCCCAAACTTTGGGGTGGCTGTGTCTTTTTGATTTTAATTTCCCTAAGCTATAGGACCATAAGTGGAAGTGCCCTAGGCTCTGTTGCTTTGTTTTTTAGATGTTTCAGGAAACACCATACACTTCTCCCGAGTGTCTGTTGGCAATTTACATCCCGCCCATCAGCATAACAAGGCTCCCAGTTCTCCATGGCCTGTCCTCCCTTTCTGGATTTTACACTTTTTTCAGATAGCCCTTTTGACCGGGGGGAAGTGAGACTTCATTGTAGTGCAGATTTCCTTTGCAAGCTTGCTTGGTTGGCCAAAAAGGGCGTATGCGTTTTTTCCTGAATATATTCAGGAAAAAACGCATACGCCCTTTTTGGCCAAGTGCATCATTGTGGACGTTCTGCCTCTTTTCCTATGCTTTCAATGCAATTCCAGTCTGCCTCCTGAAATCGGTTTCCTGCAATTCTGCCCCGCTTTCAAGTCCTCTTGGCAGCCTTACTTCAGTATATTTTTGGACGATAGCTGTCATTTATAACTCTGCAGGTTTGTGAATTACAGTGCCCCTGAGCTCCTTTCTTCAACTCGCTTTCTTTTGAGCTGGCCGCAACACCGCAGGATGGCTTCAGGCCCTAATCTGGTTCCGGCACGGCACGCTGAGCCTTTGGTTAATTCCTCTTCCTGGTGGGAAATGAGAGTTAAATTTGCCCGTCCAGACACCTCCAGCTAGTCTCTCATTGGTTCTCGCTATTCCTGTTCATCTTCCGCAGAAATTGCAAACTGGGCCAAACAGGAGGTTAAAGGGACTGACTCTCCAAGTCGGGAGGGTGTTAGTAAAGCGTCTGGAATGTTGCACCCGAGTACCAGGGTACGAAAACTGAGACATATTTGAACACGTCTCCCGATCACATGGTTGATCATACTCTAGGTTCCACATGCATGTTTTAGCTGAAGGAAGAATACCTTAAACCTGGGTAGTTGAAACCCGTGGAATGGGTACCATGCAATATGACTTCAAAGGGTCTTCATTTGCTCACCGAACCTCTCCAATCCTATCACTGCTGCGTTTATGCCCCTGTACACATGCTTGATTCTCTTTCGGAGACATAGCAATCCATAGGTTTTAAGATACTTACTAGTCAGGTACATTCTTAGGCATTTAATATGCGGTGTTGAGTCCATTTCGTTGAGCAAGGAGTAGCTCTTGTCTATTCCATATTTGGCTTAAGGAACTTTATCTGTGCTCATTTCAATCTCTGGTTTTATGCAGCACCCCAACTCACCTTTCCCCTTAAGCAAGCATAAGTTGGTTATCTAAATTTGAGACCCTGTTCTGTTCTGTAATTCAGTTCCTGTGTAGCCAAGTTTACATTCCGTGTATTACTGATATCTTATGATGTTTCTTTTTCTGTGTGACTTATTTCAGTTAGAATCATCATACCTGAATCCACTCATTGTGCTGCTAAGGGCCTGATGACATAGATTTCATTGCTGAGAGATATTGTTTTGTAAGTAAATACCACAACTTCTTTATCCATTTTTCACTTTCTGCGATGTTGAACTTGTACTGTAAACGAGGTTCTTGTAAACAGAGGCGTCCCAAATTTTGGGGTGACTGTGTCTTTTTGATTTTAATTTCCCTAAACTATAGGACCATAAGTGGAAGTGCCCTAGGCTCTGTTGCTTTGTTTTTTAGATGTTTCAGGAAACACCATACACTTCTCCCGAGTGTCTGTTGGCAATTTACATCCCGCCCATCAGCATAACAAGGCTCCCAGTTCTCCATGGCCTGTCCTGCCTTTCTGGATTTTACACTTTTTTCAGATGGCCCTTTTGACCGGGGGGAAGTGAGACTTCATTGTAGTGCAGATTTCCTTTGCAAGCTTGCTTGGTTGGCCAAAAAGGGCGTATGCGTTTTTTCCTGAATATATTCAGGAAAAAGCGCATACGCCCTTTTTGGCCAAGTGCATCATTGTGGACGTTCTGCCTCTTTTCCTATGCTTTCAATGCAATTCCAGTCTGCCTCCTGAAATCGGTTTCCTGCAATTCTGCCCCGCTTTCAAGTCCTCTTGGCAGCCTTACTTCAGTATATTTTTGGACGATAGCTGTCATTTATAACTCTGCAGGTTTGTGAATTACAGTGCCCCTGAGCTCCTTTCTTCAACTCGCTTTCTTTTGAGCTGGCCGCAACACCGCAGGATGGCTTCAGGCCCTAATCTGGTTCCGGCACGGCACGCTGAGCCTTTGGTTAATTCCTCTTCCTGGTGGGAAATGAGAGTTAAATTTGCCCGTCCAGACACCTCCAGCTAGTCTCTCATTGGTTCTCGCTATTCCTGTTCATCTTCCGCAGAAATTGCAAACTGGGCCAAACAGGAGGTTAAAGGGACTGACTCTCCAAGTCGGGAGGGTGTTAGTAAAGCGTCTGGAATGTTGCACCCGAGTACCAGGGTACGAAAACTGAGACATATTTGAACACGTCTCCCGATCACATGGTTGATCATACTCTAGGTTCCACATGCATGTTTTAGCTGAAGGAAGAATACCTTAAACCTGGGTAGTTGAAACCCGTGGAATGGGTACCATGCAATATGACTTCAAAGGGTCTTCATTTGCTCACCGAACCTCTCCAATCCTATCACTGCTGCGTTTATGCCCCTGTACACATGCTTGATTCTCTTTCGGAGACATAGCAATCCATAGGTTTTAAGATACTTACTAGTCAGGTACATTCTTAGGCATTTAATATGCGGTGTTGAGTCCATTTCGTTGAGCAAGGAGTAGCTCTTGTCTATTCCATATTTGGCTTAAGGAACTTTATCTGTGCTCATTTCAATCTCTGGTTTTATGCAGCACCCCAACTCACCTTTACCCTTAAGCAAGCATAAGTTGGTTTTCTAAATTTGAGACCCTGTTCTGTTCTGTAATTCAGTTCCTGTGTAGCCAAGTTTACATTCCGTGTATTACTGATATCTTATGATGTTTCTTTTTCTGTGTGACTTATTTCAGTTAGAATCATCATACCTGAATCCACTCATTGTGCTGCTAAGGGCCTGATGACATAGATTTCATTGCTGAGTGATATTGCTTTGTAAGTAAATACCACAACTTCTTTATCCATTTTTCACTTTCTGCGATGTTGAACTTGTACGCTAAACGAGGTTCTTGTAAACAGAGGCGTCCCAAACTTTGGGGTGGCTGTGTCTTTTTGATTTTAATTTCCCTAAGCTATAGGACCATAAGTGGAAGTGCCCTAGGCTCTGTTGCTTTGTTTTTTAGATGTTTCAGGAAACACCATACACTTCTCCCGAGTGTCTGTTGGCAATTTACATCCCGCCCATCAGCATAACAAGGCTCCCAGTTCTCCATGGCCTGTCCTGCCTTTCTGGATTTTACACTTTTTTCAGATGGCCCTTTTGACCGGGGGGAAGTGAGACTTCATTGTAGTGCAGATTTCCTTTGCAAGCTTGCTTGGTTGGCCAAAAAGGGCGTATGCGTTTTTTCCTGAATATATTCAGGAAAAAACGCATACGCCCTTTTTGGCCAAGTGCATCATTGTGGACGTTCTGCCTCTTTTCCTATGCTTTCAATGCAATTCCAGTCTGCCTCCTGAAATCGGTTTCCTGCAATTCTGCCCCGCTTTCAAGTCCTCTTGGCAGCCTTACTTCAGTATATTTTTGGACGATAGCTGTCATTTATAACTCTGCAGGTTTGTGAATTACAGTGCCCCTGAGCTCCTTTCTTCAACTCGCTTTCTTTTGAGCTGGCCGCAACACCGCAGGATGGCTTCAGGCCCTAATCTGGTTCCGGCACGGCACGCTGAGCCTTTGGTTAATTCCTCTTCCTGGTGGGAAATGAGAGTTAAATTTGCCCGTCCAGACACCTCCAGCTAGTCTCTCATTGGTTCTCGCTATTCCTGTTCATCTTCCGCAGAAATTGCAAACTGGGCCAAACAGGAGGTTAAAGGGACTGACTCTCCAAGTCGGGAGGGTGTTAGTAAAGCATCTGGAATGTTGCACCCGAGTACCAGGGTACGAAAACTGAGACATATTTGAACACGTCTCCCGATCACATGGTTGATCATACTCTAGGTTCCACATGCATGTTTTAGCTGAAGGAAGAATACCTTAAACCTGGGTAGTTGAAACCCGTGGAATGGGTACCATGCAATATGACTTCAAAGGGTCTTCATTTGCTCACCGAACCTCTCCAATCCTATCACTGCTGCGTTTATGCCCCTGTACACATGCTTGATTCTCTTTTGGAGACATAGCAATCCATAGGTTTTAAGATACTTACTAGTCAGGTACATTCTTAGGCATTTAATATGCGGTGTTGAGTCCATTTCGTTGAGCAAGGAGTAGCTCTTGTCTATTCCATATTTGGCTTAAGGAACTTTATCTGTGCTCATTTCAATCTCTGGTTTTATGCAGCACCCCAACTCACCTTTACCCTTAAGCAAGCATAAGTTGGTTTTCTAAATTTGAGACCCTGTTCTGTTCTGTAATTCAGTTCCTGTGTAGCCAAGTTTACATTCCGTGTATTACTGATATCTTATGATGTTTCTTTTTCTGTGTGACTTATTTCAGTTAGAATCATCATACCTGAATCCACTCATTGTGCTGCTAAGGGCCTGATGACATAGATTTCATTGCTGAGTGATATTGCTTTGTAAGTAAATACCACAACTTCTTTATCCATTTTTCACTTTCTGCGATGTTGAACTTGTACGCTAAACGAGGTTCTTGTAAACAGAGGCGTCCCAAACTTTGGGGTGGCTGTGTCTTTTTGATTTTAATTTCCCTAAGCTATAGGACCATAAGTGGAAGTGCCCTAGGCTCTGTTGCTTTGTTTTTTAGATGTTTCAGGAAACACCATACACTTCTCCCGAGTGTCTGTTGGCAATTTACATCCCGCCCATCAGCATAACAAGGCTCCCAGTTCTCCATGGCCTGTCCTGCCTTTCTGGATTTTACACTTTTTTCAGATGGCCCTTTTGACCGGGGGGAAGTGAGACTTCATTGTAGTGCAGATTTCCTTTGCAAGCTTGCTTGTTTGGCCAAAAAGGGCGTATGCGTTTTTTCCTGAATATATTCAGGAAAAAACGCATACGCCCTTTTTGGCCAAGTGCATCATTGTGGACGTTCTGCCTCTTTTCCTATGCTTTCAATGCAATTCCAGTCTGCCTCCTGAAATCGGTTTCCTGCAATTCTGCCCCGCTTTCAAGTCCTCTTGGCAGCCTTACTTCAGTATATTTTTGGACGATAGCTGTCATTTATAACTCTGCAGGTTTGTGAATTACAGTGCCCCTGAGCTCCTTTCTTCAACTCGCTTTCTTTTGAGCTGGCCGCAACACCGCAGGATGGCTTCAGGCCCTAATCTGGTTCCGGCACGGCACGCTGAGCCTTTGGTTAATTCCTCTTCCTGGTGGGAAATGAGAGTTAAATTTGCCCGTCCAGACACCTCCAGCTAGTCTCTCATTGGTTCTCGCTATTCCTGTTCATCTTCCGCAGAAATTGCAAACTGGGCCAAACAGGAGGTTAAAGGGACTGACTCTCCAAGTCGGGAGGGTGTTAGTAAAGCGTCTGGAATGTTGCACCCGAGTACCAGGGTACAAAAACTGAGACATATTTGAACACGTCTCCCGATCACATGGTTGATCATACTCTAGGTTCCACATGCATGTTTTAGCTGAAGGAAGAATACCTTAAACCTGGGTAGTTGAAACCCGTGGAATGGGTACCATGCAATATGACTTCAAAGGGTCTTCATTTGCTCACCGAACCTCTCCAATCCTATCACTGCTGCGTTTATGCCCCTGTACACATGCTTGATTCTCTTTCGGAGACATAGCAATCCATAGGTTTTAAGATACTTACTAGTCAGGTACATTCTTAGGCATTTAATATGCGGTGTTGAGTCCATTTCGTTGAGCAAGGAGTAGCTCTTGTCTATTCCATATTTGGCTTAAGGAACTTTATCTGTGCTCATTTCAATCTCTGGTTTTATGCAGCACCCCAACTCACCTTTCCCCTTAAGCAAGCATAAGTTGGTTTTCTAAATTTGAGACCCTGTTCTGTTCTGTAATTCAGTTCCTGTGTAGCCAAGTTTACATTCCGTGTATTACTGATATCTTATGATGTTTCTTTTTCTGTGTGACTTATTTCAGTTAGAATCATCATACCTGAATCCACTCATTGTGCTGCTAAGGGCCTGATGACATAGATTTCATTGCTGAGTGATATTGCTTTGTAAGTAAATACCACAACTTCTTTATCCATTTTTCACTTTCTGCGATGTTGAACTTGTACGCTAAACGAGGTTCTTGTAAACAGAGGCGTCCCAAACTTTGGGGTGGCTGTGTCTTTTTGATTTTAATTTCCCTAAGCTATAGGACCATAAGTGGAAGTGCCCTAGGCTCTGTTGCTTTGTTTTTTAGATGTTTCAGGAAACACCATACACTTCTCCCGAGTGTCTGTTGGCAATATACATCCCGCCCATCAGCATAACAAGGCTCCCAGTTCTCCATGGCCTGTCCTCCCTTTCTGGATTTTACACTTTTTTCAGATAGCCCTTTTGACCGGGGGGAAGTGAGACTTCATTGTAGTGCAGATTTCCTTTGCAAGCTTGCTTGGTTGGCCAAAAAGGGCGTATGCGTTTTTTCCTGAATATATTCAGGAAAAAACGCATACGCCCTTTTTGGCCAAGTGCATCATTGTGGACGTTCTGCCTCTTTTCCTATGCTTTCAATGCAATTCCAGTCTGCCTCCTGAAATCGGTTTCCTGCAATTCTGCCCCGCTTTCAAGTCCTCTTGGCAGCCTTACTTCAGTATATTTTTGGACGATAGCTGTCATTTATAACTCTGCAGGTTTGTGAATTACAGTGCCCCTGAGCTCCTTTCTTCAACTCGCTTTCTTTTGAGCTGGCCGCAACACCGCAGGATGGCTTCAGGCCCTAATCTGGTTCCGGCACGGCACGCTGAGCCTTTGGTTAATTCCTCTTCCTGGTGGGAAATGAGAGTTAAATTTGCCCGTCCAGACACCTCCAGCTAGTCTCTCATTGGTTCTCGCTATTCCTGTTCATCTTCCGCAGAAATTGCAAACTGGGCCAAACAGGAGGTTAAAGGGACTGACTCTCCAAGTCGGGAGGGTGTTAGTAAAGCGTCTGGAATGTTGCACCCGAGTACCAGGGTACGAAAACTGAGACATATTTGAACACGTCTCCCGATCACATGGTTGATCATACTCTAGGTTCCACATGCATGTTTTAGCTGAAGGAAGAATACCTTAAACCTGGGTAGTTGAAACCCGTGGAATGGGTACCATGCAATATGACTTCAAAGGGTCTTCATTTGCTCACCGAACCTCTCCAATCCTATCACTGCTGCGTTTATGCCCCTGTACACATGCTTGATTCTCTTTCGGAGACATAGCAATCCATAGGTTTTAAGATACTTACTAGTCAGGTACATTCTTAGGCGTTTAATATGCGGTGTTGAGTCCATTTCGTTGAGCAAGGAGTAGCTCTTGTCTATTCCATATTTGGCTTAAGGAACTTTATCTGTGCTCATTTCAATCTCTGGTTTTATGCAGCACCCCAACTCACCTTTCCCCTTAAGCAAGCATAAGTTGGTTATCTAAATTTGAGACCCTGTTCTGTTCTGTAATTCAGTTCCTGTGTAGCCAAGTTTACATTCCGTGTATTACTGATATCTTATGATGTTTCTTTTTCTGTGTGACTTATTTCAGTTAGAATCATCATACCTGAATCCACTCATTGTGCTGCTAAGGGCCTGATGACATAGATTTCATTGCTGAGAGATATTGTTTTGTAAGTAAATACCACAACTTCTTTATCCATTTTTCACTTTCTGCGATGTTGAACTTGTACTGTAAACGAGGTTCTTGTAAACAGAGGCGTCCCAAATTTTGGGGTGACTGTGTCTTTTTGATTTTAATTTCCCTAAACTATAGGACCATAAGTGGAAGTGCCCTAGGCTCTGTTGCTTTGTTTTTTAGATGTTTCAGGAAACACCATACACTTCTCCCGAGTGTCTGTTGGCAATTTACATCCCGCCCATCAGCATAACAAGGCTCCCAGTTCTCCATGGCCTGTCCTGCCTTTCTGGATTTTACACTTTTTTCAGATGGCCCTTTTGACCGGGGGGAAGTGAGACTTCATTGTAGTGCAGATTTCCTTTGCAAGCTTGCTTGGTTGGCCAAAAAGGGCGTATGCGTTTTTTCCTGAATATATTCAGGAAAAAGCGCATACGCCCTTTTTGGCCAAGTGCATCATTGTGGACGTTCTGCCTCTTTTCCTATGCTTTCAATGCAATTCCAGTCTGCCTCCTGAAATCGGTTTCCTGCAATTCTGCCCCGCTTTCAAGTCCTCTTGGCAGCCTTACTTCAGTATATTTTTGGACGATAGCTGTCATTTATAACTCTGCAGGTTTGTGAATTACAGTACCCCTGAGCTCCTTTCTTCAACTCGCTTTCTTTAGAGCTGGCCGCAACACCGCAGGATGGCTTCAGGCCCTAATCTGGTTCCGGCACGGCACGCTGAGCCTTTGGTTAATTCCTCTTCCTGGTGGGAAATGAGAGTTAAATTTGCCCGTCCAGACACCTCCAGCTAGTCTCTCATTGGTTCTCGCTATTCCTGTTCATCTTCCGCAGAAATTGCAAACTGGGCCAAACAGGAGGTTAAAGGGACTGACTCTCCAAGTCGGGAGGGTGTTAGTAAAGCGTCTGGAATGTTGCACCCGAGTACCAGGGTACGAAAACTGAGACATATTTGAACACGTCTCCCGATCACATGGTTGATCATACTCTAGGTTCCACATGCATGTTTTAGCTGAAGGAAGAATACCTTAAACCTGGGTAGTTGAAACCCGTGGAATGGGTACCATGCAATATGACTTCAAAGGGTCTTCATTTGCTCACCGAACCTCTCCAATCCTATCACTGCTGCGTTTATGCCCCTGTACACATGCTTGATTCTCTTTCGGAGACATAGCAATCCATAGGTTTTAAGATACTTACTAGTCAGGTACATTCTTAGGCATTTAATATGCGGTGTTGAGTCCATTTCGTTGAGCAAGGAGTAGCTCTTGTCTATTCCATATTTGGCTTAAGGAACTTTATCTGTGCTCATTTCAATCTCTGGTTTTATGCAGCACCCCAACTCACCTTTCCCCTTAAGCAAGCATAAGTTGGTTTTCTAAATTTGAGACCCTGTTCTGTTCTGTAATTCAGTTCCTGTGTAGCCAAGTTTACATTCCGTGTATTACTGATATCTTATGATGTTTCTTTTTCTGTGTGACTTATTTCAGTTAGAATCATCATACCTGAATCCACTCATTGTGCTGCTAAGGGCCTGATGACATAGATTTCATTGCTGAGTGATATTGCTTTGTAAGTAAATACCACAACTTCTTTATCCATTTTTCACTTTCTGTGATGTTGAACTTGTACGCTAAACGAGGTTCTTGTAAACAGAGGCGTCCCAAACTTTGGGGTGGCTGTGTCTTTTTGATTTTAATTTCCCTAAGCTATAGGACCATAAGTGGAAGTGCCCTAGGCTCTGTTGCTTTGTTTTTTAGATGTTTCAGGAAACACCATACACTTCTCCCGAGTGTCTGTTGGCAATTTACATCCCGCCCATCAGCATAACAAGGCTCCCAGTTCTCCATGGCCTGTCCTGCCTTTCTGGATTTTACACTTTTTTCAGATGGCCCTTTTGACCGGGGGGAAGTGAGACTTCATTGTAGTGCAGATTTCCTTTGCAAGCTTGCTTGGTTGGCCAAAAAGGGCGTATGCGTTTTTTCCTGAATATATTCAGGAAAAAACGCATACGCCCTTTTTGGCCAAGTGCATCATTGTGGACGTTCTGCCTCTTTTCCTATGCTTTCAATGCAATTCCAGTCTGCCTCCTGAAATCGGTTTCCTGCAATTCTGCCCCGCTTTCAAGTCCTCTTGGCAGCCTTACTTCAGTATATTTTTGGACGATAGCTGTCATTTATAACTCTGCAGGTTTGTGAATTACAGTGCCCCTGAGCTCCTTTCTTCAACTCGCTTTCTTTTGAGCTGGCCGCAACACCGCAGGATGGCTTCAGGCCCTAATCTGGTTCCGGCACGGCACGCTGAGCCTTTGGTTAATTCCTCTTCCTGGTGGGAAATGAGAGTTAAATTTGCCCGTCCAGACACCTCCAGCTAGTCTCTCATTGGTTCTCGCTATTCCTGTTCATCTTCCGCAGAAATTGCAAACTGGGCCAAACAGGAGGTTAAAGGGACTGACTCTCCAAGTCGGGAGGGTGTTAGTAAAGCGTCTGGAATGTTGCACCCGAGTACCAGGGTACGAAAACTGAGACATATTTGAACACGTCTCCTGATCACATGGTTGATCATACTCTAGGTTCCACATGCATGTTTTAGCTGAAGGAAGAATACCTTAAACCTGGGTAGTTGAAACCCGTGGAATGGGTACCATGCAATATGACTTCAAAGGGTCTTCATTTGCTCTCCGAACCTCTCCAATCCTATCACTGCTGCGTTTATGCCCCTGTACACATGCTTGATTCTCTTTCGGAGACATAGCAATCCATAGGTTTTAAGATACTTACTAGTCAGGTACATTCTTAGGCATTTAATATGCGGTGTTGAGTCCATTTCGTTGAGCAAGGAGTAGCTCTTGTCTATTCCATATTTGGCTTAAGGAACTTTATCTGTGCTCATTTCAATCTCTGGTTTTATGCAGCACCCCAACTCACCTTTACCCTTAAGCAAGCATAAGTTGGTTTTCTAAATTTGAGACCCTGTTCTGTTCTGTAATTCAGTTCCTGTGTAGCCAAGTTTACATTCCGTGTATTACTGATATCTTATGATGTTTCTTTTTCTGTGTGACTTATTTCAGTTAGAATCATCATACCTGAATCCACTCATTGTGCTGCTAAGGGCCTGATGACATAGATTTCATTGCTGAGTGATATTGCTTTGTAAGTAAATACCACAACTTCTTTATCCATTTTTCACTTTCTGCGATGTTGAACTTGTACGCTAAACGAGGTTCTTGTAAACAGAGGCGTCCCAAACTTTGGGGTGGCTGTGTCTTTTTGATTTTAATTTCCCTAAGCTATAGGACCATAAGTGGAAGTGCCCTAGGCTCTGTTGCTTTGTTTTTTAGATGTTTCAGGAAACACCATACACTTCTCCCGAGTGTCTGTTGGCAATTTACATCCCGCCCATCAGCATAACAAGGCTCCCAGTTCTCCATGGCCTGTCCTGCCTTTCTGGATTTTACACTTTTTTCAGATGGCCCTTTTGACCGGGGGGAAGTGAGACTTCATTGTAGTGCAGATTTCCTTTGCAAGCTTGCTTGGTTGGCCAAAAAGGGCGTATGCGTTTTTTCCTGAATATATTCAGGAAAAAACGCATACGCCCTTTTTGGCCAAGTGCATCATTGTGGACGTTCTGCCTCTTTTCCTATGCTTTCACTGCAATTCCAGTCTACCTCCTGAAATCGGTTTCCTGCAATTCTGCCCCGCTTTCAAGTCCTCTTGGCAGCCTTACTTCAGTATATTTTTGGACGATAGCTGTCATTTATAACTCTGCAGGTTTGTGAATTACAGTGCCCCTGAGCTCCTTTCTTCAACTCGCTTTCTTTTGAGCTGGCCGCAACACCGCAGGATGGCTTCAGGCCCTAATCTGGTTCCGGCACGGCACGCTGAGCCTTTGGTTAATTCCTCTTCCTGGTGGGAAATGAGAGTTAAATTTGCCCGTCCAGACACCTCCAGCTAGTCTCTCATTGGTTCTCGCTATTCCTGTTCATCTTCCGCAGAAATTGCAAACTGGGCCAAACAGGAGGTTAAAGGGACTGACTCTCCAAGTCGGGAGGGTGTTAGTAAAGCGTCTGGAATGTTGCACCCGAGTACCAGGGTACGAAAACTGAGACATATTTGAACACGTCTCCCGATCACATGGTTGATCATACTCTAGGTTCCACATGCATGTTTTAGCTGAAGGAAGAATACCTTAAACCTGGGTAGTTGAAACCCGTGGAATGGGTACCATGCAATATGACTTCAAAGGGTCTTCATTTGCTCACCGAACCTCTCCAATCCTATCACTGCTGCGTTTATGCCCCTGTACACATGCTTGATTCTCTTTCGGAGACATAGCAATCCATAGGTTTTAAGATACTTACTAGTCAGGTACATTCTTAGGCATTTAATATGCGGTGTTGAGTCCATTTCGTTGAGCAAGGAGTAGCTCTTGTCTATTCCATATTTGGCTTAAGGAACTTTATCTGTGCTCATTTCAATCTCTGGTTTTATGCAGCACCCCAACTCACCTTTCCCCTTAAGCAAGCATAAGTTGGTTTTCTAAATTTGAGACCCTGTTCTGTTCTGTAATTCAGTTCCTGTGTAGCCAAGTTTACATTCCGTGTATTACTGATATCTTATGATGTTTCTTTTTCTGTGTGACTTATTTCAGTTAGAATCATCATACCTGAATCCACTCATTGTGCTGCTAAGGGCCTGATGACATAGATTTCATTGCTGAGTGATATTGCTTTGTAAGTAAATACCACAACTTCTTTATCCATTTTTCACTTTCTGCGATGTTGAACTTGTACGCTAAACGAGGTTCTTGTAAACAGAGGCGTCCCAATGTTTGGGGTGGCTGTGTCTTTTTGATTTTAATTTCCCTAAGCTATAGGACCATAAGTGGAAGTGCCCTAGGCTCTGTTGCTTTGTTTTTTAGATGTTTCAGGAAACACCATACACTTCTCCCGAGTGTCTGTTGGCAATTTACATCCCGCCCATCAGCATAACAAGGCTCCCAGTTCTCCATGGCCTGTCCTGCCTTTCTGGATTTTACACTTTTTTCAGATGGCCCTTTTGACCGGGGGGAAGTGAGACTTCATTGTAGTGCAGATTTCCTTTGCAAGCTTGCTTGGTTGGCCAAAAAGGGCGTATGCGTTTTTTCCTGAATATATTCAGGAAAAAACGCATACGCCCTTTTTGGCCAAGTGCATCATTGTGGACGTTCTGCCTCTTTTCCTATGCTTTCACTGCAATTCCAGTCTACCTCCTGAAATCGGTTTCCTGCAATTCTGCCCCGCTTTCAAGTCCTCTTGGCAGCCTTACTTCAGTATATTTTTGGACGATAGCTGTCATTTATAACTCTGCAGGTTTGTGAATTACAGTGCCCCTGAGCTCCTTTCTTCAACTCGCTTTCTTTTGAGCTGGCCGCAACACCGCAGGATGGCTTCAGGCCCTAATCTGGTTCCGGCACGGCACGCTGAGCCTTTGGTTAATTCCTCTTCCTGGTGGGAAATGAGAGTTAAATTTGCCCGTCCAGACACCTCCAGCTAGTCTCTCATTGGTTCTCGCTATTCCTGTTCATCTTCCGCAGAAATTGCAAACTGGGCCAAACAGGAGGTTAAAGGGACTGACTCTCCAAGTCGGGAGGGTGTTAGTAAAGCGTCTGGAATGTTGCACCCGAGTACCAGGGTACGAAAACTGAGACATATTTGAACACGTCTCCCGATCACATGGTTGATCATACTCTAGGTTCCACATGCATGTTTTAGCTGAAGGAAGAATACCTTAAACCTGGGTAGTTGAAACCCGTGGAATGGGTACCATGCAATATGACTTCAAAGGGTCTTCATTTGCTCACCGAACCTCTCCAATCCTATCACTGCTGCGTTTATGCCCCTGTACACATGCTTGATTCTCTTTCGGAGACATAGCAATCCATAGGTTTTAAGATACTTACTAGTCAGGTACATTCTTAGGCATTTAATATGCGGTGTTGAGTCCATTTCGTTGAGCAAGGAGTAGCTCTTGTCTATTCCATATTTGGCTTAAGGAACTTTATCTGTGCTCATTTCAATCTCTGGTTTTATGCAGCACCCCAACTCACCTTTCCCCTTAAGCAAGCATAAGTTGGTTTTCTAAATTTGAGACCCTGTTCTGTTCTGTAATTCAGTTCCTGTGTAGCCAAGTTTACATTCCGTGTATTACTGATATCTTATGATGTTTCTTTTTCTGTGTGACTTATTTCAGTTAGAATCATCATACCTGAATCCACTCATTGTGCTGCTAAGGGCCTGATGACATAGATTTCATTGCTGAGTGATATTGCTTTGTAAGTAAATACCACAACTTCTTTATCCATTTTTCACTTTCTGCGATGTTGAACTTGTACGCTAAACGAGGTTCTTGTAAACAGAGGCGTCCCAAACTTTGGGGTGGCTGTGTCTTTTTGATTTTAATTTCCCTAAGCTATAGGACCATAAGTGGAAGTGCCCTAGGCTCTGTTGCTTTGTTTTTTAGATGTTTCAGGAAACACCATACACTTCTCCCGAGTGTCTGTTGGCAATTTACATCCCGCCCATCAGCATAACAAGGCTCCCAGTTCTCCATGGCCTGTCCTGCCTTTCTGGATTTTACACTTTTTTCAGATGGCCCTTTTGACCGGGGGGAAGTGAGACTTCATTGTAGTGCAGATTTCCTTTGCAATCTTGCTTGGTTGGCCAAAAAGGGCGTATGCGTTTTTTCCTGAATATATTCAGGAAAAAACGCATACGCCCTTTTTGGCCAAGTGCATCATTGTGGACGTTCTGCCTCTTTTCCTATGCTTTCAATGCAATTCCAGTCTGCCTCCTGAAATCGGTTTCCTGCAATTCTGCCCCGCTTTCAAGTCCTCTTGGCAGCCTTACTTCAGTATATTTTTGGACGATAGCTGTCATTTATAACTCTGCAGGTTTGTGAATTACAGTGCCCCTGAGCTCCTTTCTTCAACTCGCTTTCTTTTGAGCTGGCCGCAACACCGCAGGATGGCTTCAGGCCCTAATCTGGTTCCGGCACGGCACGCTGAGCCTTTGGTTAATTCCTCTTCCTGGTGGGAAATGAGAGTTAAATTTGCCCGTCCAGACACCTCCAGCTAGTCTCTCATTGGTTCTCGCTATTCCTGTTCATCTTCCGCAGAAATTGCAAACTGGGCCAAACAGGAGGTTAAAGGGACTGACTCTCCAAGTCGGGAGGGTGTTAGTAAAGCGTCTGGAATGTTGCACCCGAGTACCAGGGTACGAAAACTGAGACATATTTGAACACGTCTCCCGATCACATGGTTGATCATACTCTAGGTTCCACATGCATGTTTTAGCTGAAGGAAGAATACCTTAAACCTGGGTAGTTGAAACCCGTGGAATGGGTACCATGCAATATGACTTCAAAGGGTCTTCATTTGCTCACCGAACCTCTCCAATCCTATCACTGCTGCGTTTATGCCCCTGTACACATGCTTGATTCTCTTTCGGAGACATAGCAATCCATAGGTTTTAAGATACTTACTAGTCAGGTACATTCTTAGGCATTTAATATGCGGTGTTGAGTCCATTTCGTTGAGCAAGGAGTAGCTCTTGTCTATTCCATATTTGGCTTAAGGAACTTTATCTGTGCTCATTTCAATCTCTGGTTTTATGCAGCACCCCAACTCACCTTTACCCTTAAGCAAGCATAAGTTGGTTTTCTAAATTTGAGACCCTGTTCTGTTCTGTAATTCAGTTCCTGTGTAGCCAAGTTTACATTCCGTGTATTACTGATATCTTATGATGTTTCTTTTTCTGTGTGACTTATTTCAGTTAGAATCATCATACCTGAATCCACTCATTGTGCTGCTAAGGGCCTGATGACATAGATTTCATTGCTGAGTGATATTGCTTTGTAAGTAAATACCACAACTTCTTTATCCATTTTTCACTTTCTGCGATGTTGAACTTGTACGCTAAACGAGGTTCTTGTAAACAGAGGCGTCCCAAACTTTGGGGTGGCTGTGTCTTTTTGATTTTAATTTCCCTAAGCTATAGGACCATAAGTGGAAGTGCCCTAGGCTCTGTTGCTTTGTTTTTTAGATGTTTCAGGAAACACCATACACTTCTCCCGAGTGTCTGTTGGCAATTTACATCCCGCCCATCAGCATAACAAGGCTCCCAGTTCTCCATGGCCTGTCCTGCCTTTCTGGATTTTACACTTTTTTCAGATGGCCCTTTTGACCGGGGGGAAGTGAGACTTCATTGTAGTGCAGATTTCCTTTGCAAGCTTGCTTGGTTGGCCAAAAAGGGCGTATGCGTTTTTTCCTGAATATATTCAGGAAAAAACGCATACGCCCTTTTTGGCCAAGTGCATCATTGTGGACGTTCTGCCTCTTTTCCTATGCTTTCAATGCAATTCCAGTCTGCCTCCTGAAATCAGTTTCCTGCAATTCTGCCCCGCTTTCAAGTCCTCTTGGCAGCCTTACTTCAGTATATTTTTGGACGATAGCTGTCATTTATAACTCTGCAGGTTTGTGAATTACAGTGCCCCTGAGCTCCTTTCTTCAACTCGCTTTCTTTTGAGCTGGCCGCAACACCGCAGGATGGCTTCAGGCCCTAATCTGGTTCCGGCACGGCACGCTGAGCCTTTGGTTAATTCCTCTTCCTGGTGGGAAATGAGAGTTAAATTTGCCCGTCCAGACACCTCCAGCTAGTCTCTCATTGGTTCTCGCTATTCCTGTTCATCTTCCGCAGAAATTGCAAACTGGGCCAAACAGGAGGTTAAAGGGACTGACTCTCCAAGTCGGGAGGGTGTTAGTAAAGCGTCTGGAATGTTGCACCCGAGTACCAGGGTACGAAAACTGAGACATATTTGAACACGTCTCCCGATCACATGGTTGATCATACTCTAGGTTCCACATGCATGTTTTAGCTGAAGGAAGAATACCTTAAACCTGGGTAGTTGAAACCCGTGGAATGGGTACCATGCAATATGACTTCAAAGGGTCTTCATTTGCTCACCGAACCTCTCCAATCCTATCACTGCTGCGTTTATGCCCCTGTACACATGCTTGATTCTCTTTCGGAGACATAGCAATCCATAGGTTTTAAGATACTTACTAGTCAGGTACATTCTTAGGCATTTAATATGCGGTGTTGAGTCCATTTCGTTGAGCAAGGAGTAGCTCTTGTCTATTCCATATTTGGCTTAAGGAACTTTATCTGTGCTCATTTCAATCTCTGGTTTTATGCAGCACCCCAACTCACCTTTACCCTTAAGCAAGCATAAGTTGGTTTTCTAAATTTGAGACCCTGTTCTGTTCTGTAATTCAGTTCCTGTGTAGCCAAGTTTACATTCCGTGTATTACTGATATCTTATGATGTTTCTTTTTCTGTGTGACTTATTTCAGTTAGAATCATCATACCTGAATCCACTCATTGTGCTGCTAAGGGCCTGATGACATAGATTTCATTGCTGAGTGATATTGCTTTGTAAGTAAATACCACAACTTCTTTATCCATTTTTCACTTTCTGCGATGTTGAACTTGTACGCTAAACGAGGTTCTTGTAAACAGAGGCGTCCCAAACTTTGGGGTGGCTGTGTCTTTTTGATTTTAATTTCCCTAAGCTATAGGACCATAAGTGGAAGTGCCCTAGGCTCTGTTGCTTTGTTTTTTAGATGTTTCAGGAAACACCATACACTTCTCCCGAGTGTCTGTTGGCAATTTACATCCCGCCCATCAGCATAACAAGGCTCCCAGTTCTCCATGGCCTGTCCTGCCTTTCTGGATTTTACACTTTTTTCAGATGGCCCTTTTGACCGGGGGGAAGTGAGACTTCATTGTAGTGCAGATTTCCTTTGCAAGCTTGCTTGGTTGGCCAAAAAGGGCGTATGCGTTTTTTCCTGAATATATTCAGGAAAAAACGCATACACCCTTTTTGGCCAAGTGCATCATTGTGGACGTTCTGCCTCTTTTCCTATGCTTTCAATGCAATTGCAGTCTACCTCCTGAAATCGGTTTCCTGCAATTCTGCCCCGCTTTCAAGTCCTCTTGGCAGCCTTACTTCAGTATATTTTTGGACGATAGCTGTCATTTATAACTCTGCAGGTTTGTGAATTACAGTGCCCCTGAGCTCCTTTCTTCAACTCGCTTTCTTTTGAGCTGGCCGCAACACCGCAGGATGGCTTCAGGCCCTAATCTGGTTCCGGCACGGCACGCTGAGCCTTTGGTTAATTCCTCTTCCTGGTGGGAAATGAGAGTTAAATTTGCCCGTCCAGACACCTCCAGCTAGTCTCTCATTGGTTCTCGCTATTCCTGTTCATCTTCCGCAGAAATTGCAAACTGGGCCAAACAGGAGGTTAAAGGGACTGACTCTCCAAGTCGGGAGGGTGTTAGTAAAGCGTCTGGAATGTTGCACCCGAGTACCAGGGTACGAAAACTGAGACATATTTGAACACGTCTCCCGATCACATGGTTGATCATACTCTAGGTTCCACATGCATGTTTTAGCTGAAGGAAGAATACCTTAAACCTGGGTAGTTGAAACCCGTGGAATGGGTACCATGCAATATGACTTCAAAGGGTCTTCATTTGCTCACCGAACCTCTCCAATCCTATCACTGCTGCGTTTATGCCCCTGTACACATGCTTGATTCTCTTTCGGAGACATAGCAATCCATAGGTTTTAAGATACTTACTAGTCAGGTACATTCTTAGGCATTTAATATGCGGTGTTGAGTCCATTTCGTTGAGCAAGGAGTAGCTCTTGTCTATTCCATATTTGGCTTAAGGAACTTTATCTGTGCTCATTTCAATCTCTGGTTTTATGCAGCACCCCAACTCACCTTTCCCCTTAAGCAAGCATAAGTTGGTTTTCTAAATTTGAGACCCTGTTCTGTTCTGTAATTCAGTTCCTGTGTAGCCAAGTTTACATTCCGTGTATTACTGATATCTTATGATGTTTCTTTTTCTGTGTGACTTATTTCAGTTAGAATCATCATACCTGAATCCACTCATTGTGCTGCTAAGGGCCTGATGACATAGATTTCATTGCTGAGTGATATTGCTTTGTAAGTAAATACCACAACTTCTTTATCCATTTTTCACTTTCTGCGATGTTGAACTTGTACGCTAAACGAGGTTCTTGTAAACAGAGGCGTCCCAAACTTTGGGGTGGCTGTGTCTTTTTGATTTTAATTTCCCTAAGCTATAGGACCATAAGTGGAAGTGCCCTAGGCTCTGTTGCTTTGTTTTTTAGATGTTTCAGGAAACACCATACACTTCTCCCGAGTGTCTGTTGGCAATTTACATCCCGCCCATCAGCATAACAAGGCTCCCAGTTCTCCATGGCCTGTCCTGCCTTTCTGGATTTTACACTTTTTTCAGATGGCCCTTTTGACCGGGGGGAAGTGAGACTTCATTGTAGTGCAGATTTCCTTTGCAAGCTTGCTTGGTTGGCCAAAAAGGGCGTATGCGTTTTTTCCTGAATATATTCAGGAAAAAACGCATACACCCTTTTTGGCCAAGTGCATCATTGTGGACGTTCTGCCTCTTTTCCTATGCTTTCAATGCAATTGCAGTCTACCTCCTGAAATCGGTTTCCTGCAATTCTGCCCCGCTTTCAAGTCCTCTTGGCAGCCTTACTTCAGTATATTTTTGGACGATAGCTGTCATTTATAACTCTGCAGGTTTGTGAATTACAGTGCCCCTGAGCTCCTTTCTTCAACTCGCTTTCTTTTGAGCTGGCCGCAACACCGCAGGATGGCTTCAGGCCCTAATCTGGTTCCGGCACGGCACGCTGAGCCTTTGGTTAATTCCTCTTCCTGGTGGGAAATGAGAGTTAAATTTGCCCGTCCAGACACCTCCAGCTAGTCTCTCATTGGTTCTCGCTATTCCTGTTCATCTTCCGCAGAAATTGCAAACTGGGCCAAACAGGAGGTTAAAGGGACTGACTCTCCAAGTCGGGAGGGTGTTAGTAAAGCGTCTGGAATGTTGCACCCGAGTACCAGGGTACGAAAACTGAGACATATTTGAACACGTCTCCCGATCACATGGTTGATCATACTCTAGGTTCCACATGCATGTTTTAGCTGAAGGAAGAATACCTTAAACCTGGGTAGTTGAAACCCGTGGAATGGGTACCATGCAATATGACTTCAAAGGGTCTTCATTTGCTCACCGAACCTCTCCAATCCTATCACTGCTGCGTTTATGCCCCTGTACACATGCTTGATTCTCTTTCGGAGACATAGCAATCCATAGGTTTTAAGATACTTACTAGTCAGGTACATTCTTAGGCATTTAATATGCGGTGTTGAGTCCATTTCGTTGAGCAAGGAGTAGCTCTTGTCTATTCCATATTTGGCTTAAGGAACTTTATCTGTGCTCATTTCAATCTCTGGTTTTATGCAGCACCCCAACTCACCTTTCCCCTTAAGCAAGCATAAGTTGGTTTTCTAAATTTGAGACCCTGTTCTGTTCTGTAATTCAGTTCCTGTGTAGCCAAGTTTACATTCCGTGTATTACTGATATCTTATGATGTTTCTTTTTCTGTGTGACTTATTTCAGTTAGAATCATCATACCTGAATCCACTCATTGTGCTGCTAAGGGCCTGATGACATAGATTTCATTGCTGAGTGATATTGCTTTGTAAGTAAATACCACAACTTCTTTATCCATTTTTCACTTTCTGCGATGTTGAACTTGTACGCTAAACGAGGTTCTTGTAAACAGAGGCGTCCCAAACTTTGGGGTGGCTGTGTCTTTTTGTTTTTAATTTCCCTAAGCTATAGGACCATAAGTGGAAGTGCCCTAGGCTCTGTTGCTTTGTTTTTTAGATGTTTCAGGAAACACCATACACTTCTCCCGAGTGTCTGTTGGCAATTTACATCCCGCCCATCAGCATAACAAGGCTCCCAGTTCTCCATGGCCTGTCCTCCCTTTCTGGATTTTACACTTTTTTCAGATAGCCCTTTTGACCGGGGGGAAGTGAGACTTCATTGTAGTGCAGATTTCCTTTGCAAGCTTGCTTGGTTGGCCAAAAAGGGCGTATGCGTTTTTTCCTGAATATATTCAGGAAAAAACGCATACGCCCTTTTTGGCCAAGTGCATCATTGTGGACGTTCTGCCTCTTTTCCTATGCTTTCAATGCAATTCCAGTCTGCCTCCTGAAATCGGTTTCCTGCAATTCTGCCCCGCTTTCAAGTCCTCTTGGCAGCCTTACTTCAGTATATTTTTGGACGATAGCTGTCATTTATAACTCTGCAGGTTTGTGAATTACAGTGCCCCTGAGCTCCTTTCTTCAACTCGCTTTCTTTTGAGCTGGCCGCAACACCGCAGGATGGCTTCAGGCCCTAATCTGGTTCCGGCACGGCACGCTGAGCCTTTGGTTAATTCCTCTTCCTGGTGGGAAATGAGAGTTAAATTTGCCCGTCCAGACACCTCCAGCTAGTCTCTCATTGGTTCTCGCTATTCCTGTTCATCTTCCGCAGAAATTGCAAACTGGGCCAAACAGGAGGTTAAAGGGACTGACTCTCCAAGTCGGGAGGGTGTTAGTAAAGCGTCTGGAATGTTGCACCCGAGTACCAGGGTACGAAAACTGAGACATATTTGAACACGTCTCCCGATCACATGGTTGATCATACTCTAGGTTCCACATGCATGTTTTAGCTGAAGGAAGAATACCTTAAACCTGGGTAGTTGAAACCCGTGGAATGGGTACCATGCAATATGACTTCAAAGGGTCTTCATTTGCTCACCGAACCTCTCCAATCCTATCACTGCTGCGTTTATGCCCCTGTACACATGCTTGATTCTCTTTCGGAGACATAGCAATCCATAGGTTTTAAGATACTTACTAGTCAGGTACATTCTTAGGCATTTAATATGCGGTGTTGAGTCCATTTCGTTGAGCAAGGAGTAGCTCTTGTCTATTCCATATTTGGCTTAAGGAACTTTATCTGTGCTCATTTCAATCTCTGGTTTTATGCAGCACCCCAACTCACCTTTCCCCTTAAGCAAGCATAAGTTGGTTTTCTAAATTTGAGACCCTGTTCTGTTCTGTAATTCAGTTCCTGTGTAGCCAAGTTTACATTCCGTGTATTACTGATATCTTATGATGTTTCTTTTTCTGTGTGACTTATTTCAGTTAGAATCATCATACCTGAATCCACTCATTGTGCTGCTAAGGGCCTGATGACATAGATTTCATTGCTGAGTGATATTGCTTTGTAAGTAAATACCACAACTTCTTTATCCATTTTTCACTTTCTGCGGTGTTGAACTTGTACTGTAAACGAGGTTGTTGTAAACAGAGGCGTCCCAAACTTTGGGGTGGCTGTGTCTTTTTGATTTTAATTTCCCTAAACTATAGGAAGATAAGTGGAAGTGCCCTAGGCTCTGTTGCTTTGTTTTTTAGATGTTTCAGGAAACACCATACACTTCTCCCGAGTGTCTGTTGGCAATTTACATCCCGCCCATCAGCATAACAAGGCTCCCAGTTCTCCATGGCCTGTCCTGCCTTTCTGGATTTTACACTTTTTTCAGATGGCCCTTTTGACCGGGGGGAAGTGAGACTTCATTGTAGTGCAGATTTCCTTTGCAAGCTTGCTTGGTTGGCCAAAAAGGGCGTATGCGTTTTTTCCTGAATATATTCAGGAAAAAGCGCATACGCCCTTTTTGGCCAAGTGCATCATTGTGGACGTTCTGCCTCTTTTCCTATGCTTTCAATGCAATTCCAGTCTGCCTCCTGAAATCGGTTTCCTGCAATTCTGCCCCGCTTTCAAGTCCTCTTGGCAGCCTTACTTCAGTATATTTTTGGACGATAGCTGTCATTTATAACTCTGCAGGTTTGTGAATTACAGTACCCCTGAGCTCCTTTCTTCAACTCGCTTTCTTTTGAGCTGGCCGCAACACCGCAGGATGGCTTCAGGCCCTAATCTGGTTCCGGCACGGCACGCTGAGCCTTTGGTTAATTCCTCTTCCTGGTGGGAAATGAGAGTTAAATTTGCCCGTCCAGACACCTCCAGCTAGTCTCTCATTGGTTCTCGCTATTCCTGTTCATCTTCCGCAGAAATTGCAAACTGGGCCAAACAGGAGGTTAAAGGGACTGACTCTCCAAGTCGGGAGGGTGTTAGTAAAGCGTCTGGAATGTTGCACCCGAGTACCAGGGTACGAAAACTGAGACATATTTGAACACGTCTCCCGATCACATGGTTGATCATACTCTAGGTTCCACATGCATGTTTTAGCTGAAGGAAGAATACCTTAAACCTGGGTAGTTGAAACCCGTGGAATGGGTACCATGCAATATGACTTCAAAGGGTCTTCATTTGCTCACCGAACCTCTCCAATCCTATCACTGCTGCGTTTATGCCCCTGTACACATGCTTGATTCTCTTTCGGAGACATAGCAATCCATAGGTTTTAAGATACTTACTAGTCAGGTACATTCTTAGGCATTTAATATGCGGTGTTGAGTCCATTTCGTTGAGCAAGGAGTAGCTCTTGTCTATTCCATATTTGGCTTAAGGAACTTTATCTGTGCTCATTTCAATCTCTGGTTTTATGCAGCACCCCAACTCACCTTTCCCCTTAAGCAAGCATAAGTTGGTTTTCTAAATTTGAGACCCTGTTCTGTTCTGTAATTCAGTTCCTGTGTAGCCAAGTTTACATTCCGTGTATTACTGATATCTTATGATGTTTCTTTTTCTGTGTGACTTATTTCAGTTAGAATCATCATACCTGAATCCACTCATTGTGCTGCTAAGGGCCTGATGACATAGATTTCATTGCTGAGTGATATTGCTTTGTAAGTAAATACCACAACTTCTTTATCCATTTTTCACTTTCTGCGATGTTGAACTTGTACGGTAAACGAGGTTCTTGTAAACAGAGGCGTCCCAAACTTTGGGGTGGCTGTGTCTTTTTGATTTTAATTTCCCTAAGCTATAGGACCATAAGTGGAAGTGCCCTAGGCTCTGTTGCTTTGTTTTTTAGATGTTTCAGGAAACACCATACACTTCTCCCGAGTGTCTGTTGGCAATTTACATCCCGCCCATCAGCATAACAAGGCTCCCAGTTCTCCATGGCCTGTCCTGCCTTTCTGGATTTTACACTTTTTTCAGATGGCCCTTTTGACCGGGGGGAAGTGAGACTTCATTGTAGTGCAGATTTCCTTTGCAAGCTTGCTTGGTTGGCCAAAAAGGGCGTATGCGTTTTTTCCTGAATATATTCAGGAAAAAACGCATACGCCCTTTTTGGCCAAGTGCATCATTGTGGACGTTCTGCCTCTTTTCCTATGCTTTCAATGCAATTCCAGTCTGCCTCCTGAAATCGGTTTCCTGCAATTCTGCCCCGCTTTCAAGTCCTCTTGGCAGCCTTACTTCAGTATATTTTTGGACGATAGCTGTCATTTATAACTCTGCAGGTTTGTGAATTACAGTGCCCCTGAGCTCCTTTCTTCAACTCGCTTTCTTTTGAGCTGGCCGCAACACCGCAGGATGGCTTCAGGCCCTAATCTGGTTCCGGCACGGCACGCTGAGCCTTTGGTTAATTCCTCTTCCTGGTGGGAAATGAGAGTTAAATTTGCCCGTCCAGACACCTCCAGCTAGTCTCTCATTTGTTCTCGCTATTCCTGTTCATCTTCCGCAGAAATTGCAAACTGGGCCAAACAGGAGGTTAAAGGGACTGACTCTCCAAGTCGGGAGGGTGTTAGTAAAGCGTCTGGAATGTTGCACCCGAGTACCAGGGTACGAAAACTGAGACATATTTGAACACGTCTCCCGATCACATGGTTGATCATACTCTAGGTTCCACATGCATGTTTTAGCTGAAGGAAGAATACCTTAAACCTGGGTAGTTGAAACCCGTGGAATGGGTACCATGCAATATGACTTCAAAGGGTCTTCATTTGCTCACCGAACCTCTCCAATCCTATCACTGCTGCGTTTATGCCCCTGTACACATGCTTGATTCTCTTTCGGAGACATAGCAATCCATAGGTTTTAAGATACTTACTAGTCAGGTACATTCTTAGGCATTTAATATGCGGTGTTGAGTCCATTTCGTTGAGCAAGGAGTAGCTCTTGTCTATTCCATATTTGGCTTAAGGAACTTTATCTGTGCTCATTTCAATCTCTGGTTTTATGCAGCACCCCAACTCACCTTTCCCCTTAAGCAAGCATAAGTTGGTTTTCTAAATTTGAGACCCTGTTCTGTTCTGTAATTCAGTTCCTGTGTAGCCAAGTTTACATTCCGTGTATTACTGATATCTTATGATGTTTCTTTTTCTGTGTGACTTATTTCAGTTAGAATCATCATACCTGAATCCACTCATTGTGCTGCTAAGGGCCTGATGACATAGATTTCATTGCTGAGTGATATTGCTTTGTAAGTAAATACCACAACTTCTTTATCCATTTTTCACTTTCTGCGATGTTGAACTTGTACGCTAAACGAGGTTCTTGTAAACAGAGGCGTCCCAAACTTTGGGGTGGCTGTGTCTTTTTGATTTTAATTTCCCTAAGCTATAGGACCATAAGTGGAAGTGCCCTAGGCTCTGTTGCTTTGTTTTTTAGATGTTTCAGGAAACACCATACACTTCTCCCGAGTGTCTGTTGGCAATTTACATCCCGCCCATCAGCATAACAAGGCTCCCAGTTCTCCATGGCCTGTCCTGCCTTTCTGGATTTTACACTTTTTTCAGATGGCCCTTTTGACCGGGGGGAAGTGAGACTTCATTGTAGTGCAGATTTCCTTTGCAAGCTTGCTTGGTTGGCCAAAAAGGGCGTATGCGTTTTTTCCTGAATATATTCAGGAAAAAACGCATACGCCCTTTTTGGCCAAGTGCATCATTGTGGACGTTCTGCCTCTTTTCCTATGCTTTCAATGCAATTCCAGTCTGCCTCCTGAAATCGGTTTCCTGCAATTCTGCCCCGCTTTCAAGTCCTCTTGGCAGCCTTACTTCAGTATATTTTTGGACGATAGCTGTCATTTATAACTCTGCAGGTTTGTGAATTACAGTACCCCTGAGCTCCTTTCTTCAACTCGCTTTCTTTTGAGCTGGCCGCAACACCGCAGGATGGCTTCAGGCCCTAATCTGGTTCCGGCACGGCACGCTGAGCCTTTGGTTAATTCCTCTTCCTGGTGGGAAATGAGAGTTAAATTTGCCCGTCCAGACACCTCCAGCTAGTCTCTCATTGGTTCTCGCTATTCCTGTTCATCTTCCGCAGAAATTGCAAACTGGGCCAAACAGGAGGTTAAAGGGACTGACTCTCCAAGTCGGGAGGGTGTTAGTAAAGCGTCTGGAATGTTGCACCCGAGTACCAGGGTACGAAAACTGAGACATATTTGAACACGTCTCCCGATCACATGGTTGATCATACTCTAGGTTCCACATGCATGTTTTAGCTGAAGGAAGAATACCTTAAACCTGGGTAGTTGAAACCCGTGGAATGGGTACCATGCAATATGACTTCAAAGGGTCTTCATTTGCTCACCGAACCTCTCCAATCCTATCACTGCTGCGTTTATGCCCCTGTACACATGCTTGATTCTCTTTCGGAGACATAGCAATCCATAGGTTTTAAGATACTTACTAGTCAGGTACATTCTTAGGCATTTAATATGCGGTGTTGAGTCCATTTCGTTGAGCAAGGAGTAGCTCTTGTCTATTCCATATTTGGCTTAAGGAACTTTATCTGTGCTCATTTCAATCTCTGGTTTTATGCAGCACCCCAACTCACCTTTCCCCTTAAGCAAGCATAAGTTGGTTTTCTAAATTTGAGACCCTGTTCTGTTCTGTAATTCAGTTCCTGTGTAGCCAAGTTTACATTCCGTGTATTACTGATATCTTATGATGTTTCTTTTTCTGTGTGACTTATTTCAGTTAGAATCATCATACCTGAATCCACTCATTGTGCTGCTAAGGGCCTGATGACATAGATTTCATTGCTGAGTGATATTGCTTTGTAAGTAAATACCACAACTTCTTTATCCATTTTTCACTTTCTGCGATGTTGAACTTGTACGCTAAACGAGGTTCTTGTAAACAGAGGCGTCCCAAACTTTGGGGTGGCTGTGTCTTTTTGATTTTAATTTCCCTAAGCTATAGGACCATAAGTGGAAGTGCCCTAGGCTCTGTTGCTTTGTTTTTTAGATGTTTCAGGAAACACCATACACTTCTCCCGAGTGTCTGTTGGCAATTTACATCCCGCCCATCAGCATAACAAGGCTCCCAGTTCTCCATGGCCTGTCCTGCCTTTCTGGATTTTACACTTTTTTCAGATGGCCCTTTTGACCGGGGGGAAGTGAGACTTCATTGTAGTGCAGATTTCCTTTGCAAGCTTGCTTGGTTGGCCAAAAAGGGCGTATGCGTTTTTTCCTGAATATATTCAGGAAAAAACGCATACGCCCTTTTTGGCCAAGTGCATCATTGTGGACGTTCTGCCTCTTTTCCTATGCTTTCAATGCAATTCCAGTCTGCCTCCTGAAATCGGTTTCCTGCAATTCTGCCCCGCTTTCAAGTCCTCTTGGCAGCCTTACTTCAGTATATTTTTGGACGATAGCTGTCATTTATAACTCTGCAGGTTTGTGAATTACAGTGCCCCTGAGCTCCTTTCTTCAACTCGCTTTCTTTTGAGCTGGCCGCAACACCGCAGGATGGCTTCAGGCCCTAATCTGGTTCCGGCACGGCACGCTGAGCCTTTGGTTAATTCCTCTTCCTGGTGGGAAATGAGAGTTAAATTTGCCCGTCCAGACACCTCCAGCTAGTCTCTCATTTGTTCTCGCTATTCCTGTTCATCTTCCGCAGAAATTGCAAACTGGGCCAAACAGGAGGTTAAAGGGACTGACTCTCCAAGTCGGGAGGGTGTTAGTAAAGCGTCTGGAATGTTGCACCCGAGTACCAGGGTACGAAAACTGAGACATATTTGAACACGTCTCCCGATCACATGGTTGATCATACTCTAGGTTCCACATGCATGTTTTAGCTGAAGGAAGAATACCTTAAACCTGGGTAGTTGAAACCCGTGGAATGGGTACCATGCAATATGACTTCAAAGGGTCTTCATTTGCTCACCGAACCTCTCCAATCCTATCACTGCTGCGTTTATGCCCCTGTACACATGCTTGATTCTCTTTCGGAGACATAGCAATCCATAGGTTTTAAGATACTTACTAGTCAGGTACATTCTTAGGCATTTAATATGCGGTGTTGAGTCCATTTCGTTGAGCAAGGAGTAGCTCTTGTCTATTCCATATTTGGCTTAAGGAACTTTATCTGTGCTCATTTCAATCTCTGGTTTTATGCAGCACCCCAACTCACCTTTACCCTTAAGCAAGCATAAGTTGGTTTTCTAAATTTGAGACCCTGTTCTGTTCTGTAATTCAGTTCCTGTGTAGCCAAGTTTACATTCCGTGTATTACTGATATCTTATGATGTTTCTTTTTCTGTGTGACTTATTTCAGTTAGAATCATCATACCTGAATCCACTCATTGTGCTGCTAAGGGCCTGATGACATAGATTTCATTGCTGAGTGATATTGCTTTGTAAGTAAATACCACAACTTCTTTATCCATTTTTCACTTTCTGCGATGTTGAACTTGTACGCTAAACGAGGTTCTTGTAAACAGAGGCGTCCCAAACTTTGGGGTGGCTGTGTCTTTTTGATTTTAATTTCCCTAAGCTATAGGACCATAAGTGGAAGTGCCCTAGGCTCTGTTGCTTTGTTTTTTAGATGTTTCAGGAAACACCATACACTTCTCCCGAGTGTCTGTTGGCAATTTACATCCCGCCCATCAGCATAACAAGGCTCCCAGTTCTCCATGGCCTGTCCTGCCTTTCTGGATTTTACACTTTTTTCAGATGGCCCTTTTGACCGGGGGGAAGTGAGACTTCATTGTAGTGCAGATTTCCTTTGCAAGCTTGCTTGGTTGGCCAAAAAGGGCGTATGCGTTTTTTCCTGAATATATTCAGGAAAAAACGCATACGCCCTTTTTGGCCAAGTGCATCATTGTGGACGTTCTGCCTCTTTTCCTATGCTTTCAATGCAATTCCAGTCTGCCTCCTGAAATCGGTTTCCTGCAATTCTGCCCCGCTTTCAAGTCCTCTTGGCAGCCTTACTTCAGTATATTTTTGGACGATAGCTGTCATTTATAACTCTGCAGGTTTGTGAATTACAGTGCCCCTGAGCTCCTTTCTTCAACTCGCTTTCTTTTGAGCTGGCCGCAACACCGCAGGATGGCTTCAGGCCCTAATCTGGTTCCGGCACGGCACGCTGAGCCTTTGGTTAATTCCTCTTCCTGGTGGGAAATGAGAGTTAAATTTGCCCGTCCAGACACCTCCAGCTAGTCTCTCATTTGTTCTCGCTATTCCTGTTCATCTTCCGCAGAAATTGCAAACTGGGCCAAACAGGAGGTTAAAGGGACTGACTCTCCAAGTCGGGAGGGTGTTAGTAAAGCGTCTGGAATGTTGCACCCGAGTACCAGGGTACGAAAACTGAGACATATTTGAACACGTCTCCCGATCACATGGTTGATCATACTCTAGGTTCCACATGCATGTTTTAGCTGAAGGAAGAATACCTTAAACCTGGGTAGTTGAAACCCGTGGAATGGGTACCATGCAATATGACTTCAAAGGGTCTTCATTTGCTCACCGAACCTCTCCAATCCTATCACTGCTGCGTTTATGCCCCTGTACACATGCTTGATTCTCTTTCGGAGACATAGCAATCCATAGGTTTTAAGATACTTACTAGTCAGGTACATTCTTAGGCATTTAATATGCGGTGTTGAGTCCATTTCGTTGAGCAAGGAGTAGCTCTTGTCTATTCCATATTTGGCTTAAGGAACTTTATCTGTGCTCATTTCAATCTCTGGTTTTATGCAGCACCCCAACTCACCTTTACCCTTAAGCAAGCATAAGTTGGTTTTCTAAATTTGAGACCCTGTTCTGTTCTGTAATTCAGTTCCTGTGTAGCCAAGTTTACATTCCGTGTATTACTGATATCTTATGATGTTTCTTTTTCTGTGTGACTTATTTCAGTTAGAATCATCATACCTGAATCCACTCATTGTGCTGCTAAGGGCCTGATGACATAGATTTCATTGCTGAGTGATATTGCTTTGTAAGTAAATACCACAACTTCTTTATCCATTTTTCACTTTCTGCGATGTTGAACTTGTACGCTAAACGAGGTTCTTGTAAACAGAGGCGTCCCAAACTTTGGGGTGGCTGTGTCTTTTTGATTTTAATTTCCCTAAGCTATAGGACCATAAGTGGAAGTGCCCTAGGCTCTGTTGCTTTGTTTTTTAGATGTTTCAGGAAACACCATACACTTCTCCCGAGTGTCTGTTGGCAATTTACATCCCGCCCATCAGCATAACAAGGCTCCCAGTTCTCCATGGCCTGTCCTGCCTTTCTGGATTTTACACTTTTTTCAGATGGCCCTTTTGACCGGGGGGAAGTGAGACTTCATTGTAGTGCAGATTTCCTTTGCAAGCTTGCTTGGTTGGCCAAAAAGGGCGTATGCGTTTTTTCCTGAATATATTCAGGAAAAAACGCATACGCCCTTTTTGGCCAAGTGCATCATTGTGGACGTTCTGCCTCTTTTCCTATGCTTTCAATGCAATTCCAGTCTGCCTCCTGAAATCGGTTTCCTGCAATTCTGCCCCGCTTTCAAGTCCTCTTGGCAGCCTTACTTCAGTATATTTTTGGACGATAGCTGTCATTTATAACTCTGCAGGTTTGTGAATTACAGTGCCCCTGAGCTCCTTTCTTCAACTCGCTTTCTTTTGAGCTGGCCGCAACACCGCAGGATGGCTTCAGGCCCTAATCTGGTTCCGGCACGGCACGCTGAGCCTTTGGTTAATTCCTCTTCCTGGTGGGAAATGAGAGTTAAATTTGCCCGTCCAGACACCTCCAGCTAGTCTCTCATTGGTTCTCGCTATTCCTGTTCATCTTCCGCAGAAATTGCAAACTGGGCCAAACAGGAGGTTAAAGGGACTGACTCTCCAAGTCGGGAGGGTGTTAGTAAAGCGTCTGGAATGTTGCACCCGAGTACCAGGGTACGAAAACTGAGACATATTTGAACACGTCTCCCGATCACATGGTTGATCATACTCTAGGTTCCACATGCATGTTTTAGCTGAAGGAAGAATACCTTAAACCTGGGTAGTTGAAACCCGTGGAATGGGTACCATGCAATATGACTTCAAAGGGTCTTCATTTGCTCACCGAACCTCTCCAATCCTATCACTGCTGCGTTTATGCCCCTGTACACATGCTTGATTCTCTTTCGGAGACATAGCAATCCATAGGTTTTAAGATACTTACTAGTCAGGTACATTCTTAGGCATTTAATATGCGGTGTTGAGTCCATTTCGTTGAGCAAGGAGTAGCTCTTGTCTATTCCATATTTGGCTTAAGGAACTTTATCTGTGCTCATTTCAATCTCTGGTTTTATGCAGCACCCCAACTCACCTTTACCCTTAAGCAAGCATAAGTTGGTTTTCTAAATTTGAGACCCTGTTCTGTTCTGTAATTCAGTTCCTGTGTAGCCAAGTTTACATTCCGTGTATTACTGATATCTTATGATGTTTCTTTTTCTGTGTGACTTATTTCAGTTAGAATCATCATACCTGAATCCACTCATTGTGCTGCTAAGGGCCTGATGACATAGATTTCATTGCTGAGTGATATTGCTTTGTAAGTAAATACCACAACTTCTTTATCCATTTTTCACTTTCTGCGATGTTGAACTTGTACTGTAAACGAGGTTCTTGTAAACAGAGGCGTCCCAAACTTTGGGGTGGCTGTGTCTTTTTGATTTTAATTTCCCTAAGCTATAGGACCATAAGTGGAAGTGCCCTAGGCTCTGTTGCTTTGTTTTTTAGATGTTTCAGGAAACACCATACACTTCTCCCGAGTGTCTGTTGGCAATTTACATCCCGCCCATCAGCATAACAAGGCTCCCAGTTCTCCATGGCCTGTCCTGCCTTTCTGGATTTTACACTTTTTTCAGATGGCCCTTTTGACCGGGGGGAAGTGAGACTTCATTGTAGTGCAGATTTCCTTTGCAAGCTTGCTTGGTTGGCCAAAAAGGGCGTATGCGTTTTTTCCTGAATATATTCAGGAAAAAACGCATACGCCCTTTTTGGCCAAGTGCATCATTGTGGACGTTCTGCCTCTTTTCCTATGCTTTCAATGCAATTCCAGTCTGCCTCCTGAAATCGGTTTCCTGCAATTCTGCCCCGCTTTCAAGTCCTCTTGGCAGCCTTACTTCAGTATATTTTTGGACGATAGCTGTCATTTATAACTCTGCAGGTTTGTGAATTACAGTGCCCCTGAGCTCCTTTCTTCAACTCGCTTTCTTTTGAGCTGGCCGCAACACCGCAGGATGGCTTCAGGCCCTAATCTGGTTCCGGCACGGCACGCTGAGCCTTTGGTTAATTCCTCTTCCTGGTGGGAAATGAGAGTTAAATTTGCCCGTCCAGACACCTCCAGCTAGTCTCTCATTGGTTCTCGCTATTCCTGTTCATCTTCCGCAGAAATTGCAAACTGGGCCAAACAGGAGGTTAAAGGGACTGACTCTCCAAGTCGGGAGGGTGTTAGTAAAGCGTCTGGAATGTTGCACCCGAGTACCAGGGTACGAAAACTGAGACATATTTGAACACGTCTCCCGATCACATGGTTGATCATACTCTAGGTTCCACATGCATGTTTTAGCTGAAGGAAGAATACCTTAAACCTGGGTAGTTGAAACCCGTGGAATGGGTACCATGCAATATGACTTCAAAGGGTCTTCATTTGCTCACCGAACCTCTCCAATCCTATCACTGCTGCGTTTATGCCCCTGTACACATGCTTGATTCTCTTTCGGAGACATAGCAATCCATAGGTTTTAAGATACTTACTAGTCAGGTACATTCTTAGGCATTTAATATGCGGTGTTGAGTCCATTTCGTTGAGCAAGGAGTAGCTCTTGTCTATTCCATATTTGGCTTAAGGAACTTTATCTGTGCTCATTTCAATCTCTGGTTTTATGCAGCACCCCAACTCACCTTTCCCCTTAAGCAAGCATAAGTTGGTTTTCTAAATTTGAGACCCTGTTCTGTTTTGGAATTCAGTTCCTGTGTAGCCAAGTTTAAATTCCGTGTATTAGTGATATCTTATGATGTTTCTTTTTCTGTGTGACTTATTTCAGTTAGAATCATCATACCTGAATCAACTCATTGTGCTGCTAAGGGCCTGATGACATAGATTTCATTGCTGAGTGATATTGCTTTGTAAGTAAATACCACAACTTCTTTATCCATTTTTCACTTTCTGCGATGTTGAACTTGTACGGTAAACGAGGTTCTTGTAAACAGAGGCATCCCAAACTTTGGGGTGGCTGTGTCTTTTTGATTTTAATTTCCCTAATCTATAGGACCATAAGTGGAAGTGCCCTAGGCTCTGTTGCTTTGTTTTTTAGATGTTTCAGGAAACACCATACACTTCTCCCGAGTGTCTGTTGGCAATTTACATCCCGCCCATCAGCATAACAAGGCTCCCAGTTCTCCATGGCCTGTCCTGCCTTTCTGGATTTTACACTTTTTTCAGATGGCCCTTTTGACCGGGGGGAAGTGAGACTTCATTGTAGTGCAGATTTCCTTTGCAAGCTTGCTTGGTTGGCCAAAAAGGGCGTATGCGTTTTTTCCTGAATATATTCAGGAAAAAACGCATACGCCCTTTTTGGCCAAGTGCATCATTGTGGACGTTCTGCCTCTTTTCCTATGCTTTCAATGCAATTCCAGTCTGCCTCCTGAAATCGGTTTCCTGCAATTCTGCCCCGCTTTCAAGTCCTCTTGGCAGCCTTACTTCAGTATATTTTTGGACGATAGCTGTCATTTATAACTCTGCAGGTTTGTGAATTACAGTGCCCCTGAGCTCCTTTCTTCAACTCGCTTTCTTTTGAGCTGGCCGCAACACCGCAGGATGGCTTCAGGCCCTAATCTGGTTCCGGCACGGCACGCTGAGCCTTTGGTTAATTCCTCTTCCTGGTGGGAAATGAGAGTTAAATTTGCCCGTCCAGACACCTTCCAGCTAGTCTCTCATTGGTTCTCGCTATTCCTGTTCATCTTCCGCAGAAATTGCAAACTGGGCCAAACAGGAGGTTAAAGGGACTGACTCTCCAAGTCGGGAGGGTGTTAGTAAAGCGTCTGGAATGTTGCACCCGAGTACCAGGGTACGAAAACTGAGACATATTTGAACACGTCTCCCGATCACATGGTTGATCATACTCTAGGTTCCACATGCATGTTTTAGCTGAAGGAAGAATACCTTAAACCTGGGTAGTTGAAACCCGTGGAATGGGTACCATGCAATATGACTTCAAAGGGTCTTCATTTGCTCACCGAACCTCTCCAATCCTATCACTGCTGCGTTTATGCCCCTGTACACATGCTTGATTCTCTTTCGGAGACATAGCAATCCATAGGTTTTAAGATACTTACTAGTCAGGTACATTCTTAGGCATTTAATATGCGGTGTTGAGTCCATTTCGTTGAGCAAGGAGTAGCTCTTGTCTATTCCATATTTGGCTTAAGGAACTTTATCTGTGCTCATTTCAATCTCTGGTTTTATGCAGCACCCCACCTCACCTTTACCCTTAAGCAAGCATAAGTTGGTTTTCTAAATTTGAGACCCTGTTCTGTTCTGTAATTCAGTTCCTGTGTAGCCAAGTTTACATTCCGTGTATTACTGATATCTTATGATGTTTCTTTTTCTGTGTGACTTATTTCAGTTAGAATCATCATACCTGAATCCACTCATTGTGCTGCTAAGGGCCTGATGACATAGATTTCATTGCTGAGTGATATTGCTTTGTAAGTAAATACCACAACTTCTTTATCCATTTTTCACTTTCTGCGATGTTGAACTTGTACGGTAAACGAGGTTCTTGTAAACAGAGGCGTCCCAAACTTTGGGGTGGCTGTGTCTTTTTGATTTTAATTTCCCTAATCTATAGGACCATAAGTGGAAGTGCCCTAGGCTCTGTTGCTTTGTTTTTTAGATGTTTCAGGAAACACCATACACTTCTCCCGAGTGTCTGTTGGCAATTTACATCCCGCCCATCAGCATAACAAGGCTCCCAGTTCTCCATGGCCTGTCCTGCCTTTCTGGATTTTACACTTTTTTCAGATGGCCCTTTTGACCGGGGGGAAGTGAGACTTCATTGTAGTGCAGATTTCCTTTGCAAGCTTGCTTGGTTGGCCAAAAAGGGCGTATGCGTTTTTTCCTGAATATATTCAGGAAAAAACGCATACGCACTTTTTGGCCAAGTGCATCATTGTGGACGTTCTGCCTCTTTTCCTATGCTTTCAATGCAATTCCAGTCTGCCTCCTGAAATCGGTTTCCTGCAATTCTGCCCCGCTTTCAAGTCCTCTTGGCAGCCTTACTTCAGTATATTTTTGGACGATAGCTGTCATTTATAACTCTGCAGGTTTGTGAATTACAGTGCCCCTGAGCTCCTTTCTTCAACTCGCTTTCTTTTGAGCTGGCCGCAACACCGCAGGATGGCTTCAGGCCCTAATCTGGTTCCGGCACGGCACGCTGAGCCTTTGGTTAATTCCTCTTCCTGGTGGGAAATGAGAGTTAAATTTGCCCGTCCAGACACCTTCCAGCTAGTCTCTCATTGGTTCTCGCTATTCCTGTTCATCTTCCGCAGAAATTGCAAACTGGGCCAAACAGGAGGTTAAAGGGACTGACTCTCCAAGTCGGGAGGGTGTTAGTAAAGTGTCTGGAATGTTGCACCCGAGTACCAGGGTACGAAAACTGAGACATATTTGAACACGTCTCCCGATCACATGGTTGATCATACTCTAGGTTCCACATGCATGTTTTAGCTGAAGGAAGAATACCTTAAACCTGGGTAGTTGAAACCCGTGGAATGGGTACCATGCAATATGACTTCAAAGGGTCTTCATTTGCTCACCGAACCTCTCCAATCCTATCACTGCTGCGTTTATGCCCCTGTACACATGCTTGATTCTCTTTCGGAGACATAGCAATCCATAGGTTTTAAGATACTTACTAGTCAGGTACATTCTTAGGCATTTAATATGCGGTGTTGAGTCCATTTCGTTGAGCAAGGAGTAGCTCTTGTCTATTCCATATTTGGCTTAAGGAACTTTATCTGTGCTCATTTCAATCTCTGGTTTTATGCAGCACCCCACCTCACCTTTACCCTTAAGCAAGCATAAGTTGGTTTTCTAAATTTGAGACCCTGTTCTGTTCTGTAATTCAGTTCCTGTGTAGCCAAGTTTACATTCCGTGTATTACTGATATCTTATGATGTTTCTTTTTCTGTGTGACTTATTTCAGTTAGAATCATCATACCTGAATCCACTCATTGTGCTGCTAAGGGCCTGATGACATAGATTTCATTGCTGAGTGATATTGCTTTGTAAGTAAATACCACAACTTCTTTATCCATTTTTCACTTTCTGCGATGTTGAACTTGTACTGTAAACGAGGTTCTTGTAAACAGAGGTGTCCCAAACTTTGGGGTGGCTGTGTCTTTTTTATTTAATTTCCCTAAGCTATAGGACCATAAGTGGAAGTGCCCTAGGCTCTGTTGCTTTGTTTTTTAGATGTTTCAGGAAACACCATACACTTCTCCCGAGTGTCTGTTGGCAATTTACATCCCGCCCATCAGCATAACAAGGCTCCCAGTTCTCCATGGCCTGTCCTGCCTTTCTGGATTTTACACTTTTTTCAGATGGCCCTTTTGACCGGGGGGAAGTGAGACTTCATTGTAGTGCAGATTTCCTTTGCAAGCTTGCTTGGTTGGCCAAAAAGGGCGTATGCGTTTTTTCCTGAATATATTCAGGAAAAAACGCATACGCCCTTTTTGGCCAAGTGCATCATTGTGGACGTTCTGCCTCTTTTCCTATGCTTTCAATGCAATTCCAGTCTACCTCCTGAAATCGGTTTCCTGCAATTCTGTCCCGCTTTCAAGTCCTCTTGGCAGCCTTACTTCAGTATATTTTTGGACGATAGCTGTCATTTATAACTCTGCAGGTTTGTGAATTACAGTGCCCCTGAGCTCCTTTCTTCAACTCGCTTTCTTTTGAGCTGGCCGCAACACCGCAGGATGGCTTCAGGCCCTAATCTGGTTCCGGCACGGCACACTGAGCCTTTGGTTAATTCCTCTTCCTGGTGGGAAATGAGAGTTAAATTTGCCCGTCCAGACACCTCCAGCTAGTCTCTCATTGGTTCTCGCTATTCCTGTTCATCTTCCGCAGAAATTGCAAACTGGGCCAAACAGGAGGTTAAAGGGACTGACTCTCCAAGTCGGGAGGGTGTTAGTAAAGCGTCTGGAATGTTGCACCCGAGTACCAGGGTACGAAAACTGAGACATATTTGAACACGTCTCCCGATCACATGGTTGATCATACTCTAGGTTCCACATGCATGTTTTAGCTGAAGGAAGAATACCTTAAACCTGGGTAGTTGAAACCCGTGGAATGGGTACCATGCAATATGACTTCAAAGGGTCTTCATTTGCTCACCGAACCTCTCCAATCCTATCACTGCTGCGTTTATGCCCCTGTACACATGCTTGATTCTCTTTCGGAGACATAGCAATCCATAGGTTTTAAGATACTTACTAGTCAGGTACATTCTTAGGCATTTAATATGCGGTGTTGAGTCCATTTCGTTGAGCAAGGAGTAGCTCTTGTCTATTCCATATTTGGCTTAAGGAACTTTATCTGTGCTCATTTCAATCTCTGGTTTTATGCAGCACCCCAACTCACCTTTACCCTTAAGCAAGCATAAGTTGGTTTTCTAAATTTGAGACCCTGTTCTGTTCTGTAATTCAGTTCCTGTGTAGCCAAGTTTACATTCCGTGTATTACTGATATCTTATGATGTTTCTTTTTCTGTGTGACTTATTTCAGTTAGAATCATCATACCTGAATCCACTCATTGTGCTGCTAAGGGCCTGATGACATAGATTTCATTGCTGAGAGATATTGTTTTGTAAGTAAATACCACAACTTCTTTATCCATTTTTCACTTTCTGCGATGTTGAACTTGTACTGTAAACGAGGTTCTTGTAAACAGAGGCGTCCCAAACTTTGGGGTGGCTGTGTCTTTTTGATTTTAATTTCCCTAAGCTATAGGACCATAAGTGGAAGTGCCCTAGGCTCTGTTGCTTTGTTTTTTAGATGTTTCAGGAAACACCATACACTTCTCCCGAGTGTCTGTTGGCAATTTACATCCCGCCCATCAGCATAACAAGGCTCCCAGTTCTCCATGGCCTGTCCTGCCTTTCTGGATTTTACACTTTTTTCAGATGGCCCTTTTGACCGGGGGGAAGTGAGACTTCATTGTAGTGCAGATTTCCTTTGCAAGCTTGCTTGGTTGGCCAAAAAGGGCGTATGCGTTTTTTCCTGAATATATTCAGGAAAAAACGCATACGCCCTTTTTGGCCAAGTGCATCATTGTGGACGTTCTGCCTCTTTTCCTATGCTTTCAATGCAATTCCAGTCTACCTCCTGAAATCGGTTTCCTGCAATTCTGCCCCGCTTTCAAGTCCTCTTGGCAGCCTTACTTCAGTATATTTTTGGACGATAGCTGTCATTTATAACTCTGCAGGTTTGTGAATTACAGTGCCCCTGAGCTCCTTTCTTCAACTCGCTTTCTTTTGAGCTGGCCGCAACCCCGCAGGATGGCTTCAGGCCCTAATCTGGTTCCGGCACGGCACGCTGAGCCTTTGGTTAATTCCTCTTCCTGGTGGGAAATGAGAGTTAAATTTGCCCGTCCAGACACCTCCAGCTAGTCTCTCATTGGTTCTCGCTATTCCTGTTCATCTTCCGCAGAAATTGCAAACTGGGCCAAACAGGAGGTTAAAGGGACTGACTCTCCAAGTCGGGAGGGTGTTAGTAAAGCGTCTGGAATGTTGCACCCGAGTACCAGGGTACGAAAACTGAGACATATTTGAACACGTCTCCCGATCACATGGTTGATCATACTCTAGGTTCCACATGCATGTTTTAGCTGAAGGAAGAATACCTTAAACCTGGGTAGTTGAAACCCGTGGAATGGGTACCATGCAATATGACTTCAAAGGGTCTTCATTTGCTCACCGAACCTCTCCAATCCTATCACTGCTGCGTTTATGCCCCTGTACACATGCTTGATTCTCTTTCGGAGACATAGCAATCCATAGGTTTTAAGATACTTACTAGTCAGGTACATTCTTAGGCATTTAATATGCGGTGTTGAGTCCATTTCGTTGAGCAAGGAGTAGCTCTTGTCTATTCCATATTTGGCTTAAGGAACTTTATCTGTGCTCATTTCAATCTCTGGTTTTATGCAGCACCCCAACTCACCTTTCCCCTTAAGCAAGCATAAGTTGGTTTTCTAAATTTGAGACCCTGTTCTGTTTTGGAATTCAGTTCCTGTGTAGCCAAGTTTAAATTCCGTGTATTAGTGATATCTTATGATGTTTCTTTTTCTGTGTGACTTATTTCAGTTAGAATCATCATACCTGAATCAACTCATTGTGCTGCTAAGGGCCTGATGACATAGATTTCATTGCTGAGTGATATTGCTTTGTAAGTAAATACCACAACTTCTTTATCCATTTTTCACTTTCTGCGATGTTGAACTTGTACGGTAAACGAGGTTCTTGTAAACAGAGGCGTCCCAAACTTTGGGGTGGCTGTGTCTTTTTGATTTTAATTTCCCTAATCTATAGGACCATAAGTGGAAGTGCCCTAGGCTCTGTTGCTTTGTTTTTTAGATGTTTCAGGAAACACCATACATTTCTCCCGAGTGTCTGTTGGCAATTTACATCCCGCCCATCAGCATAACAAGGCTCCCAGTTCTCCATGGCCTGTCCTGCCTTTCTGGATTTTACACTTTTTTCAGATGGCCCTTTTGACCGGGGGGAAGTGAGACTTCATTGTAGTGCAGATTTCCTTTGCAAGCTTGCTTGGTTGGCCAAAAAGGGCGTATGCGTTTTTTCCTGAATATATTCAGGAAAAAACGCATACGCCCTTTTTGGCCAAGTGCATCATTGTGGACGTTCTGCCTCTTTTCCTATGCTTTCAATGCAATTCCAGTCTACCTCCTGAAATCGGTTTCCTGCAATTCTGCCCCGCTTTCAAGTCCTCTTGGCAGCCTTACTTCAGTATATTTTTGGACGATAGCTGTCATTTATAACTCTGCAGGTTTGTGAATTACAGTGCCCCTGAGCTCCTTTCTTCAACTCGCTTTCTTTTGAGCTGGCCGCAACACCGCAGGATGGCTTCAGGCCCTAATCTGGTTCCGGCACGGCACGCTGAGCCTTTGGTTAATTCCTCTTCCTGGTGGGAAATGAGAGTTAAATTTGCCCGTCCAGACACCTCCAGCTAGTCTCTCATTGGTTCTCGCTATTCCTGTTCATCTTCCGCAGAAATTGCAAACTGGGCCAAACAGGAGGTTAAAGGGACTGACTCTCCAAGTCGGGAGGGTGTTAGTAAAGCGTCTGGAATGTTGCACCCGAGTACCAGGGTACGAAAACTGAGACATATTTGAACACGTCTCCCGATCACATGGTTGATCATACTCTAGGTTCCACATGCATGTTTTAGCTGAAGGAAGAATACCTTAAACCTGGGTAGTTGAAACCCGTGGAATGGGTACCATGCAATATGACTTCAAAGGGTCTTCATTTGCTCACCGAACCTCTCCAATCCTATCACTGCTGCGTTTATGCCCCTGTACACATGCTTGATTCTCTTTCGGAGACATAGCAATCCATAGGTTTTAAGATACTTACTAGTCAGGTACATTCTTAGGCATTTAATATGCGGTGTTGAGTCCATTTCGTTGAGCAAGGAGTAGCTCTTGTCTATTCCATATTTGGCTTAAGGAACTTTATCTGTGCTCATTTCAATCTCTGGTTTTATGCAGCACCCCAACTCACCTTTACCCTTAAGCAAGCATAAGTTGGTTTTCTAAATTTGAGACCCTGTTCTGTTCTGTAATTCAGTTCCTGTGTAGCCAAGTTTACATTCCGTGTATTACTGATATCTTATGATGTTTCTTTTTCTGTGTGACTTATTTCAGTTAGAATCATCATACCTGAATCCACTCATTGTGCTGCTAAGGGCCTGATGACATAGATTTCATTGCTGAGTGATATTGCTTTGTAAGTAAATACCACAACTTCTTTATCCATTTTTCACTTTCTGCGATGTTGAACTTGTACTGTAAACGAGGTTCTTGTAAACAGAGGCGTCCCAAACTTTGGGGTGGCTGTGTCTTTTTGATTTTAATTTCCCTAAGCTATAGGACCATAAGTGGAAGTGCCCTAGGCTCTGTTGCTTTGTTTTTTAGATGTTTCAGGAAACACCATACACTTCTCCCGAGTGTCTGTTGGCAATTTACATCCCGCCCATCAGCATAACAAGGCTCCCAGTTCTCCATGGCCTGTCCTGCCTTTCTGGATTTTACACTTTTTTCAGATGGCCCTTTTGACCGGGGGGAAGTGAGACTTCATTGTAGTGCAGATTTCCTTTGCAAGCTTGCTTGGTTGGCCAAAAAGGGCGTATGCGTTTTTTCCTGAATATATTCAGGAAAAAACGCATACGCCCTTTTTGGCCAAGTGCATCATTGTGGACGTTCTGCCTCTTTTCCTATGCTTTCAATGCAATTCCAGTCTACCTCCTGAAATCGGTTTCCTGCAATTCTGCCCCGCTTTCAAGTCCTCTTGGCAGCCTTACTTCAGTATATTTTTGGACGATAGCTGTCATTTATAACTCTGCAGGTTTGTGAATTACAGTGCCCCTGAGCTCCTTTCTTCAACTCGCTTTCTTTTGAGCTGGCCGCAACACCGCAGGATGGCTTCAGGCCCTAATCTGGTTCCGGCACGGCACGCTGAGCCTTTGGTTAATTCCTCTTCCTGGTGGGAAATGAGAGTTAAATTTGCCCGTCCAGACACCTCCAGCTAGTCTCTCATTGGTTCTCGCTATTCCTGTTCATCTTCCGCAGAAATTGCAAACTGGGCCAAACAGGAGGTTAAAGGGACTGACTCTCCAAGTCGGGAGGGTGTTAGTAAAGCGTCTGGAATGTTGCACCCGAGTACCAGGGTACGAAAACTGAGACATATTTGAACACGTCTCCCGATCACATGGTTGATCATACTCTAGGTTCCACATGCATGTTTTAGCTGAAGGAAGAATACCTTAAACCTGGGTAGTTGAAACCCGTGGAATGGGTACCATGCAATATGACTTCAAAGGGTCTTCATTTGCTCACCGAACCTCTCCAATCCTATCACTGCTGCGTTTATGCCCCTGTACACATGCTTGATTCTCTTTCGGAGACATAGCAATCCATAGGTTTTAAGATACTTACTAGTCAGGTACATTCTTAGGCATTTAATATGCGGTGTTGAGTCCATTTCGTTGAGCAAGGAGTAGCTCTTGTCTATTCCATATTTGGCTTAAGGAACTTTATCTGTGCTCATTTCAATCTCTGGTTTTATGCAGCACCCCAACTCACCTTTCCCCTTAAGCAAGCATAAGTTGGTTTTCTAAATTTGAGACCCTGTTCTGTTCTGTAATTCAGTTCCTGTGTAGCCAAGTTTACATTCCGTGTATTACTGATATCTTATGATGTTTCTTTTTCTGTGTGACTTATTTCAGTTAGAATCATCATACCTGAATCCACTCATTGTGCTGCTAAGGGCCTGATGACATAGATTTCATTGCTGAGTGATATTGCTTTGTAAGTAAATACCACAACTTCTTTATCCATTTTTCACTTTCTGCGATGTTGAACTTGTACTGTAAACGAGGTTCTTGTAAACAGAGGCGTCCCAAACTTTGGGGTGGCTGTGTCTTTTTGATTTTAATTTCCCTAAGCTATAGGACCATAAGTGGAAGTGCCCTAGGCTCTGTTGCTTTGTTTTTTAGATGTTTCAGGAAACACCATACACTTCTCCCGAGTGTCTGTTGGCAATTTACATCCCGCCCATCAGCATAACAAGGCTCCCAGTTCTCCATGGCCTGTCCTGCCTTTCTGGATTTTACACTTTTTTCAGATGGCCCTTTTGACCGGGGGGAAGTGAGACTTCATTGTAGTGCAGATTTCCTTTGCAAGCTTGCTTGGTTGGCCAAAAAGGGCGTATGCGTTTTTTCCTGAATATATTCAGGAAAAAACGCATACGCCCTTTTTGGCCAAGTGCATCATTGTGGACGTTCTGCCTCTTTTCCTATGCTTTCAATGCAATTCCAGTCTACCTCCTGAAATCGGTTTCCTGCAATTCTGTCCCGCTTTCAAGTCCTCTTGGCAGCCTTACTTCAGTATATTTTTGGACGATAGCTGTCATTTATAACTCTGCAGGTTTGTGAATTACAGTGCCCCTGAGCTCCTTTCTTCAACTCGCTTTCTTTTGAGCTGGCCGCAACACCGCAGGATGGCTTCAGGCCCTAATCTGGTTCCGGCACGGCACGCTGAGCCTTTGGTTAATTCCTCTTCCTGGTGGGAAATGAGAGTTAAATTTGCCCGTCCAGACACCTCCAGCTAGTCTCTCATTGGTTCTCGCTATTCCTGTTCATCTTCCGCAGAAATTGCAAACTGGGCCAAACAGGAGGTTAAAGGGACTGACTCTCCAAGTCGGGAGGGTGTTAGTAAAGCGTCTGGAATGTTGCACCCGAGTACCAGGGTACGAAAACTGAGACATATTTGAACACGTCTCCCGATCACATGGTTGATCATACTCTAGGTTCCACATGCATGTTTTAGCTGAAGGAAGAATACCTTAAACCTGGGTAGTTGAAACCCGTGGAATGGGTACCATGCAATATGACTTCAAAGGGTCTTCATTTGCTCACCGAACCTCTCCAATCCTATCACTGCTGCGTTTATGCCCCTGTACACATGCTTGATTCTCTTTCGGAGACATAGCAATCCATAGGTTTTAAGATACTTACTAGTCAGGTACATTCTTAGGCATTTAATATGGGGTGTTGAGTCCATTTCGTTGAGCAAGGAGTAGCTCTTGTCTATTCCATATTTGGCTTAAGGAACTTTATCTGTGCTCATTTCAATCTCTGGTTTTATGCAGCACCCCAACTCACCTTTCCCCTTAAGCAAGCATAAGTTGGTTTTCTAAATTTGAGACCCTGTTCTGTTCTGTAATTCAGTTCCTGTGTAGCCAAGTTTACATTCCGTGTATTACTGATATCTTATGATGTTTCTTTTTCTGTGTGACTTATTTCAGTTAGAATCATCATACCTGAATCCACTCATTGTGCTGCTAAGGGCCTGATGACATAGATTTCATTGCTGAGTGATATTGCTTTGTAAGTAAATACCACAACTTCTTTATCCATTTTTCACTTTCTGCGATGTTGAACTTGTACTGTAAACGAGGTTCTTGTAAACAGAGGCGTCCCAAACTTTGGGGTGGCTGTGTCTTTTTGATTTTAATTTCCCTAAGCTATAGGACCATAAGTGGAAGTGCCCTAGGCTCTGTTGCTTTGTTTTTTAGATGTTTCAGGAAACACCATACACTTCTCCCGAGTGTCTGTTGGCAATTTACATCCCGCCCATCAGCATAACAAGGCTCCCAGTTCTCCATGGCCTGTCCTGCCTTTCTGGATTTTACACTTTTTTCAGATGGCCCTTTTGACCGGGGGGAAGTGAGACTTCATTGTAGTGCAGATTTCCTTTGCAAGCTTGCTTGGTTGGCCAAAAAGGGCGTATGCGTTTTTTCCTGAATATATTCAGGAAAAAACGCATACGCCCTTTTTGGCCAAGTGCATCATTGTGGACGTTCTGCCTCTTTTCCTATGCTTTCAATGCAATTCCAGTCTACCTCCTGAAATCGGTTTCCTGCAATTCTGCCCCGCTTTCAAGTCCTCTTGGCAGCCTTACTTCAGTATATTTTTGGACGATAGCTGTCATTTATAACTCTGCAGGTTTGTGAATTACAGTGCCCCTGAGCTCCTTTCTTCAACTCGCTTTCTTTTGAGCTGGCCGCAACACCGCAGGATGGCTTCAGGCCCTAATCTGGTTCCGGCACGGCACGCTGAGCCTTTGGTTAATTCCTCTTCCTGGTGGGAAATGAGAGTTAAATTTGCCCGTCCAGACACCTCCAGCTAGTCTCTCATTGGTTCTCGCTATTCCTGTTCATCTTCCGCAGAAATTGCAAACTGGGCCAAACAGGAGGTTAAAGGGACTGACTCTCCAAGTCGGGAGGGTGTTAGTAAAGCGTCTGGAATGTTGCACCCGAGTACCAGGGTACGAAAACTGAGACATATTTGAACACGTCTCCCGATCACATGGTTGATCATACTCTAGGTTCCACATGCATGTTTTAGCTGAAGGAAGAATACCTTAAACCTGGGTAGTTGAAACCCGTGGAATGGGTACCATGCAATATGACTTCAAAGGGTCTTCATTTGCTCACCGAACCTCTCCAATCCTATCACTGCTGCGTTTATGCCCCTGTACACATGCTTGATTCTCTTTCGGAGACATAGCAATCCATAGGTTTTAAGATACTTACTAGTCAGGTACATTCTTAGGCATTTAATATGCGGTGTTGAGTCCATTTCGTTGAGCAAGGAGTAGCTCTTGTCTATTCCATATTTGGCTTAAGGAACTTTATCTGTGCTCATTTCAATCTCTGGTTTTATGCAGCACCCCAACTCACCTTTCCCCTTAAGCAACCATAAGTTGGTTTTCTAAATTTGAGACCCTGTTCTGTTCTGTAATTCAGTTCCTGTGTAGCCAAGTTTACATTCCGTGTATTACTGATATCTTATGATGTTTCTTTTTCTGTGTGACTTATTTCAGTTAGAATCATCATACCTGAATCCACTCATTGTGCTGCTAAGGGCCTGATGACATAGATTTCATTGCTGAGTGATATTGCTTTGTAAGTAAATACCACAACTTCTTTATCCATTTTTCACTTTCTGCGATGTTGAACTTGTACTGTAAACGAGGTTCTTGTAAACAGAGGTGTCCCAAACTTTGGGGTGGCTGTGTCTTTTTGATTTTAATTTCCCTAAGCTATAGGACCATAAGTGGAAGTGCCCTAGGCTCTGTTGCTTTGTTTTTTAGATGTTTCAGGAAACACCATACACTTCTCCCGAGTGTCTGTTGGCAATTTACATCCCGCCCATCAGCATAACAAGGCTCCCAGTTCTCCATGGCCTGTCCTGCCTTTCTGGATTTTACACTTTTTTCAGATGGCCCTTTTGACCGGGGGGAAGTGAGACTTCATTGTAGTGCAGATTTCCTTTGCAAGCTTGCTTGGTTGGCCAAAAAGGGCGTATGCGTTTTTTCCTGAATATATTCAGGAAAAAACGCATACGCCCTTTTTGGCCAAGTGCATCATTGTGGACGTTCTGCCTCTTTTCCTATGCTTTCAATGCAATTCCAGTCTACCTCCTGAAATCGGTTTCCTGCAATTCTGTCCCGCTTTCAAGTCCTCTTGGCAGCCTTACTTCAGTATATTTTTGGACGATAGCTGTCATTTATAACTCTGCAGGTTTGTGAATTACAGTGCCCCTGAGCTCCTTTCTTCAACTCGCTTTCTTTTGAGCTGGCCGCAACACCGCAGGATGGCTTCAGGCCCTAATCTGGTTCCGGCACGGCACGCTGAGCCTTTGGTTAATTCCTCTTCCTGGTGGGAAATGAGAGTTAAATTTGCCCGTCCAGACACCTCCAGCTAGTCTCTCATTGGTTCTCGCTATTCCTGTTCATCTTCCGCAGAAATTGCAAACTGGGCCAAACAGGAGGTTAAAGGGACTGACTCTCCAAGTCGGGAGGGTGTTAGTAAAGCGTCTGGAATGTTGCACCCGAGTACCAGGGTACGAAAACTGAGACATATTTGAACACGTCTCCCGATCACATGGTTGATCATACTCTAGGTTCCACATGCATGTTTTAGCTGAAGGAAGAATACCTTAAACCTGGGTAGTTGAAACCCGTGGAATGGGTACCATGCAATATGACTTCAAAGGGTCTTCATTTGCTCACCGAACCTCTCCAATCCTATCACTGCTGCGTTTATGCCCCTGTACACATGCTTGATTCTCTTTCGGAGACATAGCAATCCATAGGTTTTAAGATACTTACTAGTCAGGTACATTCTTAGGCATTTAATATGCGGTGTTGAGTCCATTTCGTTGAGCAAGGAGTAGCTCTTGTCTATTCCATATTTGGCTTAAGGAACTTTATCTGTGCTCATTTCAATCTCTGGTTTTATGCAGCACCCCAACTCACCTTTCCCCTTAAGCAAGCATAAGTTGGTTTTCTAAATTTGAGACCCTGTTCTGTTCTGTAATTCAGTTCCTGTGTAGCCAAGTTTACATTCCGTGTATTACTGATATCTTATGATGTTTCTTTTTCTGTGTGACTTATTTCAGTTAGAATCATCATACCTGAATCCACTCATTGTGCTGCTAAGGGCCTGATGACATAGATTTCATTGCTGAGTGATATTGCTTTGTAAGTAAATACCACAACTTCTTTATCCATTTTTCACTTTCTGCGATGTTGAACTTGTACTGTAAACGAGGTTCTTGTAAACAGAGGCGTCCCAAACTTTGGGGTGGCTGTGTCTTTTTGATTTTAATTTCCCTAAGCTATAGGACCATAAGTGGAAGTGCCCTAGGCTCTGTTGCTTTGTTTTTTAGATGTTTCAGGAAACACCATACACTTCTCCCGAGTGTCTGTTGGCAATTTACATCCCGCCCATCAGCATAACAAGGCTCCCAGTTCTCCATGGCCTGTCCTGCCTTTCTGGATTTTACACTTTTTTCAGATGGCCCTTTTGACCGGGGGGAAGTGAGACTTCATTGTAGTGCAGATTTCCTTTGCAAGCTTGCTTGGTTGGCCAAAAAGGGCGTATGCGTTTTTTCCTGAATATATTCAGGAAAAAACGCATACGCCCTTTTTGGCCAAGTGCATCATTGTGGACGTTCTGCCTCTTTTCCTATGCTTTCAATGCAATTCCAGTCTACCTCCTGAAATCGGTTTCCTGCAATTCTGCCCCGCTTTCAAGTCCTCTTGGCAGCCTTACTTCAGTATATTTTTGGACGATAGCTGTCATTTATAACTCTGCAGGTTTGTGAATTACAGTGCCCCTGAGCTCCTTTCTTCAACTCGCTTTCTTTTGAGCTGGCCGCAACACCGCAGGATGGCTTCAGGCCCTAATCTGGTTCTGGCACGGCACGCTGAGCCTTTGGTTAATTCCTCTTCCTGGTGGGAAATGAGAGTTAAATTTGCCCGTCCAGACACCTCCAGCTAGTCTCTCATTGGTTCTCGCTATTCCTGTTCATCTTCCGCAGAAATTGCAAACTGGGCCAAACAGGAGGTTAAAGGGACTGACTCTCCAAGTCGGGAGGGTGTTAGTAAAGCGTCTGGAATGTTGCACCCGAGTACCAGGGTACGAAAACTGAGACATATTTGAACACGTCTCCCGATCACATGGTTGATCATACTCTAGGTTCCACATGCATGTTTTAGCTGAAGGAAGAATACCTTAAACCTGGGTAGTTGAAACCCGTGGAATGGGTACCATGCAATATGACTTCAAAGGGTCTTCATTTGCTCACCGAACCTCTCCAATCCTATCACTGCTGCGTTTATGCCCCTGTACACATGCTTGATTCTCTTTCGGAGACATAGCAATCCATAGGTTTTAAGATACTTACTAGTCAGGTACATTCTTAGGCATTTAATATGCGGTGTTGAGTCCATTTCGTTGAGCAAGGAGTAGCTCTTGTCTATTCCATATTTGGCTTAAGGAACTTTATCTGTGCTCATTTCAATCTCTGGTTTTATGCAGCACCCCAACTCACCTTTCCCCTTAAGCAACCATAAGTTGGTTTTCTAAATTTGAGACCCTGTTCTGTTCTGTAATTCAGTTCCTGTGTAGCCAAGTTTACATTCCGTGTATTACTGATATCTTATGATGTTTCTTTTTCTGTGTGACTTATTTCAGTTAGAATCATCATACCTGAATCCACTCATTGTGCTGCTAAGGGCCTGATGACATAGATTTCATTGCTGAGTGATATTGCTTTGTAAGTAAATACCACAACTTCTTTATCCATTTTTCACTTTCTGCGATGTTGAACTTGTACTGTAAACGAGGTTCTTGTAAACAGAGGTGTCCCAAACTTTGGGGTGGCTGTGTCTTTTTGATTTTAATTTCCCTAAGCTATAGGACCATAAGTGGAAGTGCCCTAGGCTCTGTTGCTTTGTTTTTTAGATGTTTCAGGAAACACCATACACTTCTCCCGAGTGTCTGTTGGCAATTTACATCCCGCCCATCAGCATAACAAGGCTCCCAGTTCTCCATGGCCTGTCCTGCCTTTCTGGATTTTACACTTTTTTCAGATGGCCCTTTTGACCGGGGGGAAGTGAGACTTCATTGTAGTGCAGATTTCCTTTGCAAGCTTGCTTGGTTGGCCAAAAAGGGCGTATGCGTTTTTTCCTGAATATATTCAGGAAAAAACGCATACGCCCTTTTTGGCCAAGTGCATCATTGTGGACGTTCTGCCTCTTTTCCTATGCTTTCAATGCAATTCCAGTCTGCCTCCTGAAATCGGTTTCCTGCAATTCTGTCCCGCTTTCAAGTCCTCTTGGCAGCCTTACTTCAGTATATTTTTGGACGATAGCTGTCATTTATAACTCTGCAGGTTTGTGAATTACAGTGCCCCTGAGCTCCTTTCTTCAACTCGCTTTCTTTTGAGCTGGCCGCAACACCGCAGGATGGCTTCAGGCCCTAATCTGGTTCCGGCACGGCACGCTGAGCCTTTGGTTAATTCCTCTTCCTGGTGGGAAATGAGAGTTAAATTTGCCCGTCCAGACACCTCCAGCTAGTCTCTCATTGGTTCTCGCTATTCCTGTTCATCTTCCGCAGAAATTGCAAACTGGGCCAAACAGGAGGTTAAAGGGACTGACTCTCCAAGTCGGGAGGGTGTTAGTAAAGCGTCTGGAATGTTGCACCCGAGTACCAGGGTACGAAAACTGAGACATATTTGAACACGTCTCCCGATCACATGGTTGATCATACTCTAGGTTCCACATGCATGTTTTAGCTGAAGGAAGAATACCTTAAACCTGGGTAGTTGAAACCCGTGGAATGGGTACCATGCAATATGACTTCAAAGGGTCTTCATTTGCTCACCGAACCTCTCCAATCCTATCACTGCTGCGTTTATGCCCCTGTACACATGCTTGATTCTCTTTCGGAGACATAGCAATCCATAGGTTTTAAGATACTTACTAGTCAGGTACATTCTTAGGCATTTAATATGCGGTGTTGAGTCCATTTCGTTGAGCAAGGAGTAGCTCTTGTCTATTCCATATTTGGCTTAAGGAACTTTATCTGTGCTCATTTCAATCTCTGGTTTTATGCAGCACCCCAACTCACCTTTCCCCTTAAGCAAGCATAAGTTGGTTTTCTAAATTTGAGACCCTGTTCTGTTCTGTAATTCAGTTCCTGTGTAGCCAAGTTTACATTCCGTGTATTACTGATATCTTATGATGTTTCTTTTTCTGTGTGACTTATTTCAGTTAGAATCATCATACCTGAATCCACTCATTGTGCTGCTAAGGGCCTGATGACATAGATTTCATTGCTGAGTGATATTGCTTTGTAAGTAAATACCACAACTTCTTTATCCATTTTTCACTT